>NC_133779.1:60256067-60267757 GCF_003597395.2 Chelonoidis abingdonii | reverse complement strand
TGAGCCCCATGCGCGGGTGTGTCCATGCAAACGAGATCAGCTTCTGAAGACTTTTTCCGCACAGCTCACGCTAGATGTCATCCAGACTCTGCTTACAGTGGAAAGTGGCAACCAAGCTGCAGGAGCTCTGCTGGAGCAAAAGGATGGTTGGTTTAGCTGGTGGGACTTCTGGATGCAAGCCCCCTGATGATGGGCTGCTGTAATATTCACAAATTGCACTGACAACCCTCATGCATGGGCAACTGCCTTGAAAAACGGCACTCTACAACGAGGCGGGGGTGGGGTTTAATGCAATATGGGTCATTGGTCCTTAATGCAGGCTACCCCTCCACCCCTGCACGTGTTGATTGACATTTCCAGGTGGTTATAATATTCGTGCGGCGAGGGGAAGAAGCAAAGAGAGGAATTTCAGGAAACATCGAACCTGAACAGCCCCTGAGATCAGCTACCAACAGGACTCAAGGGCTGGACGTACTGCAAAGTGAGCCATCTCTTCAAGTCTTTGCATCTGTGTTAATAGCATCACCCTCTGCAGGTATTTCACCGGAAATTGAGGGTGAGTAACAGCCATGCTGAGCTGACACAAGGGGCTAGAGTCACTGCTCTTTTGATCTAGAAGGAGATGTTTTGTTTCGTCTCTATTCACATTTAACTTGGTGTCCTCAGCCACAGTGGGGCCTAATTGGACCACTGATGGCTATGTAATCCTGTGACAATGACGGATTCTTCAGGTCTCTGTTTTTCCAAAAATTGGGAGAGGCGACTTATTTGGACGATGACCCCAAATGATTTTTGTGGGTAAATGAAAAGGATTGTTTCAGTCTGAACAAAATGGTTTTTTTGTTGTGAGAGCTTAGATTTATACACATGATTTAAATGAAATAAAGCACCATTTACAAAGAACAGAAAGCTCATCATCCATGAAAGAAACTCAAAATGTAATTCATTGAAAATGTAGAATTATTTAGCCACAGTGACCCTGGCTCAGCATGATGGGATTGCTTGCCCAAATGATCACTTGTGGCTAGTTTTGGATCCTCGCTCTCCTTGTTATTGGGGCAGGAGTAATAAAGGGTTATTATCCTTGTTATGTGGACCAAGAGCAGCAGAACTGTATTTAGCATATCCTCCAATGGCATACCCCAATGGTGCGTGTACCTGGCACACCCTCAACTAAACAGCAATTGCTAGGCAGGGGACATGGGTTCCAAAGCCCAGTGAGTAGAGAGGGGGTACTTGTATTGGGGTGTTGTTTTAGAGTTATAGACACTAGTTGACTTTTTGTAGTATAATAAAGCTAATTTAGACTTAATTGAGAGTATTCTTACATGCTGCAGAGCTGAACTCACTGATATCTAGGTCTAATGTTTTGGGATGGTGTTTCTATTGCAAGAGACCGGCCAGTATGCACTAGCAGTGAGGCTCTCCCACTAACACCTGAAGTTACTGAGAGCTCTTCGTGAGTGGCCAGTTGGCAGAGAAGGGTGGCAAGCGGCAAGCCGAGAGGCTGGTGGAGAAAAGTGGCTGGGACTCCATTGGCCAAAAACAGCAATTGTGAGTGGGGTACAAAGAAGGGACAGGCATATTAAAGAGACTTTGGGGGTTGCTGGACTTAAGACCCTGAGGGGAAAAGGACACTGCCCAATCTACTTGAGGGTGGGTCTTTTACTCATGGTTTGTATTTATGAACCCTAGCTGTGGTGTTTTCCCAAATTAATGTTGAGTTACTTCCCTGCTTTTATTAAAGCAGAGGGTTACACAAGTCAACGCAAGTCTGCAGCTTGTTTTCAGGTCGGTGTGAAAAAATTAAGAGTGGCTCCTTTTCATACGGCTTTAACTTAGGGCCCCACATCTGAAGCCCCCAAATCTGCCCTGTTCCCTGCATCACCATCTTGCTCAAGAGACAGCCAGATTCCAGCCAAGCCGAGCGGGCGTGTGGATTTCAGAGCACTTTGGCTCATCGGTTCTGACACGAAAAGTTTTCTCTGCGGGCGCAGGTGCAGGAGAGCCCTTAGCAGATTTGCTCTGGGACTCCCAGACCTTGGGCAGTTTTGAGCTCAGCGTCGGCAGCACCCGGTTGCAAGTGGCCCCCTGAATCTGACAGCCCTTTCCTCTCTGCACACTCACGTCCAACCCCGGGGCATAAGACGGGCCAGACGTGTATGAATGTATAAATATATATACTCATATACATACGCATGGAGACACGCACAAAACCAGGTATTTAAAAAACAATAGTATCCTGTGAGTTCTAGACAGTGTAGTGGTTCTTGAACCTCTTCAGTCCTAGATCTGAGAACATTTTTAAAACCCAAACTGGTCCTCTGTAATCTAGGATGTCATATAGGAGGTTGGAAACTAGACTACATAGGACCTGGTCAGGTTTTAAAATTTGGACAGACTAGAACCCAAGAGGTTCAAGAACCAGCCAAATATCTAGAATGCATAGGATATTATTGCCTTTTATAAAAGCAGCAAAGAGTCCTGTGGCACCTTATAGACTAATAGACATATAGGGCTTTTTCTGGGAGCTTTTGTGGTGAATTCCCACTTCGTTGGATGCATTGGCTTTTGAATATCAGGGGCTTGGAAACAGATGATCATAGGAATGATGAGAAGATTTAGGGTTGAAGACCTCAGGAGGTCATCTAGTCTGACCCCTGCGTCAAAACCAACCAACCCCAAGTAAATCATCCCAAGCCAGGACTTTGTCAAGTTTGGAGCCTTTAAAACACTCTAAGGAATGGAGGTTCCAGCCACCTCCCTATGGTAACCCGATTCAGTGCTTCACGCACCCTTCCTTAGTGAACAGTTGTTTCCTAAATCCAGTATTAACCTCCCCCCACTGTACAACTTGAGACTTTAGCTCTTGTTCTGTCATCTGGCTACCACTGGAGAACATCCTAGATCCATCCTCTTGACCCCCCTAGAGGGTAGTGAAAGCTGCTAATCAAATCCCGCTCCCTTCTCTCTAGACTAACATCCCAGTTCCCTCAGGCCTCTCCTCATAAGTTCATGGCTCTCACCCCCTAATGCTTTTTTGTTGCCTAGCGCTGGTGACTCTTTCCATTTTTTCCATTCCTTTTGTATGTGGAGCCCCAAATACTGGATCACACTGTGGTGGATCTTAGGCTCAGATGATGCCTCACCAGTTGCCGATAGAGGGGAATGATCATGTCTCTCAATCATGCTGCAATGCTCTAGTTTATTACTAAGCCCAATGATGTTAGCGCTTCTTGGCAAACAGTGGACACCACGATTGACTCATATCCAGCTTTCTGCCACTGTAACACCCCTAGGTCTTTTTCTGCATGAATTTGCTGCCTAGCCGTTCGGGTCCCTTGTCTGTAGCAGATAATGCGTTCTTGCCGTCCTATAAGCTGCAGGACTCTGCACTGGTCCTTGTTGAAACCTCATCAGGTTCTTTTTGCGACCAACTCTCTTTCTGTCTAGGTCCCTCTGTACCTATTACCTACCCTCAGCGCATATCTACCACTCTCCCAGTTTAGTGTTATCTGAAAACTTTCTGAGAGTGCAGTCCACGCCATCCTCCAAATCATTAATGAAGATATTGACAAACCAGGCCAAGGACAGAGCCCTTGGGGCACTCTGCTTGGTACCGACTGCCACTAAGACAAGAAGGGTCGTTGCATCACTACCCGCTGACGCCCGACGAATCTACGCCAGCTTTCTTCCACCTGATAGTCCACATCGTCAGCCATACTTCTTTAAAACTGCTGGCAAGAATTACTGTGGCGAGACCGTATCAGAGCCTTTGCTAAAGTCAATGAATCAACACATCCACTGGCTTTCCCTCCCACAGACCCAGTTAATCTCCTCATGAAGGCATTAGGTTAGTCAGCATGACTTGCCCTTGGTGGAATCCGTGCTCTGCACTCGTCTCTTAATCATTCTCTCTCTCAAGATAGTTCAGAATGTATTCCTGAGTAGCTCGTGCTCTCCATGATCGGGCACTGATGAGGCTGACAGGCCTGTAGTATACCTGAGATCCTTCTCCCTCTTTTATAACCGGATGGGCTACTCACATTGCCCTTTCCAGTCATTGGTGCCCGTCCTCCATTAGCCACAAGTTTTCAAGAGATATATTGGCCATATCGGGCTTCCACGAAATGTCCATCCCCGCAGCTCCTTTCGCCACCTCAGATGCAGTGCAATCTGATCCCATGGACTTGTGCTCGTCAGCTTTTCTAAATCGTCCAAACCACCTTCTTCTCCACAGAGGGCAGGTGACTCTCCCTATACTGTGCTGCCAGGTCTCGTAGTTCTGCGCGCGGGAGCGACCTCTGTCCATGAAGAAAGAAACAAAATTAATCGTATTGAGTACTATTACTGCTTTTGTGCTTGATCATCACGATCTCCTTCTGGTCACTGTCTCCTCACTCATCTCAGTAGACTGGACTCGGCACTCTCTACCCTCTTCTCGTACTATTGAAACACTTTCGCCTACCTTTACCACTTCCTTGCGGCCGTGCAACATACTGCCAGTACTTTCCTTGCACTCTTGATTCTACATATCTGCAGCTAATGCCCTTGTGATTTGCTCCGATTAACTCGCAGCTCATATTTACTCCTCCCTGTCATTTGTCAAGCGTTCCCTTCTTGTAAGCTTTCTTTTTCGTGTTTAACAGCAGATTCACTGCTAAGCCTAGCAGTAACGCTCATAGTTTACTACACATCAGGACGCCTATCCTGTTCCGTGCAATCATCAGCACTCAGCACCCACAGGTACGAGCCTGATGGGAAGAGAAACACTAGACAGTGGCCAGGTGAGGGGTCTTCATAGGTACTCTGAGGTCCGCTAAGGATTTGCAATGTGGTGGTGGGAGTGCCATGATATTATGTTCTATGTATCCTGGGTAAGAGACAGAAAGGGGTTGAAAGGGACGACAGTGGAGAATGAGAATAGAATAGGAAATAGATATACCTATCTCCTAAACTGGAAAGGGACCCTGAAGGGTCATACGAGTCCAGCCCCCTGCCTTCAACATAGCAGGACAAGTACTGAGTTTGCCCCAAGATCCCTAAGTGGAACTCCATCAAGCTTGTTTGAACTCATAACCCTGGGTTTAGCAGGCCAATGCTCAGGGAGAGTGGAAGAGAAGAGAGAAATACCAGAGTGGGTTAAGATGGTAACATTGGAGGGGACCTCGCTGGTTACCCTCTGGTCCTCCAGAATATCCAGGCTGGATATTGTCAGAAACTGGGCTATAGCCGGTGGAACTCACAGCTACAGCATAAAGCTGTGAACAGTAGGAGAGGACAAGGGGGTAGCAGACGTGGGAGGAGTGGGGAAGGGGACACTCTAGTAGATCAAATATACAACTGTGCAGAGAATACCACGTAGCTGTGATCTGGACGTCTGGCTGGCTCAGGGAAGCAGGGAATGAGCCTTGGGACCTTTCCCCTCTAGGGTGGCCAGCTCTAATCTGCCGCAGGGTAGGGGATCAGGCCCACTCAGTTAGGTGAGGATTGGTGCTGTTCACTCCTAGCATGTAGGAGCTGGTGATGGTGCAGTTCACTGTTACAAGGAAGAAAACACCACCCCTCTCCCACCCCTTCTGCTAGTCACAGGAACTGCTGCTACACCCTGACTCGAGAGCGTGCAGGGTCCCTCTCACCTTCATTGTAACACAGGACGTCTCAATCCACCAAGCTGCTTCTCTGCCCTCCAGCCGTGCTGCCTGCTCTGCAGCAGGGACCTCGGGGATTTTGTCTCTGTCTGGGATTTTCTCCCTCACAGCCCTATTAGCATGGAATCCCGTCTGCTCTGGAGAATGGCCTAGTGGTTAGAGAATGGGGGAGCAGCTGGGATCCAAGACTCCTGGGCTGGGGGAGGGACGTGGGATCCTGTTGCTTAGACTCTGCAAATGAGGAACACCTCATCTGATTAACATGAAACGAAACAAAAAAATCACCCACATCGCAGATCTCACCTACTGCCTCCGTCTACCACTGGTTTGCCTTTACAATAACAAATTTTTGTGGCTCCTAGGTGGTTTTAGAAAGGAAATTCCCCTTTAGACCCAATTCTGGGTCCTCTGACCATTGTTTTGACTCACCTAGGCAGTGAGTGGTGGAAACAGACCCTGCAGAGAGACTCAGATGACGTGTTTGTCCAGCAAAGCGTCTGCGTGTCTGTCCCTGCCTCAGCTTTTCCCTGTGTGCTGAGTTCATTCCCCTTAACTCTGTGTCTTCTACATGCTCCGCCTCAACCTGCTCTCTCAGGTCAAAAAGCTGCAAACCATAAATGGAAATGATCATTCAGACACTGTCTTAGCAAAGCAACCACCTAAACACCAGCCACTGCTTTAAAACTAGCTCACCCACCCCACATCCGCTCCCAGAGCCAGGGCTAGAACCCAGTGTGAGATGCAGTCATGGCCCCAAACTCCATTGTGCCTCAGATTGCCCATTTGTAAAAATGAGGAGACTGCTGCTAACCTCCTTGGCAAAGTTCTTTGAGATCTACTGAGGACAAGCACTAGAGAATAGCTAGTTATCGCTATTATAATACACAGACCCTTCTATAAGACACCATACCAAATGGATTTTAAACCATTCGGAAATATAGAACCCCCATGAGATTTTTAGATCAAGCAAAGAAGCTGGAACCTGTTAGGATTCTATATGGCCTTTAAACACTCTAGAATCCACTGGGGTCACTAAGCACAGTTCAGGAATTAGAAACTCATGGACACCCTATTTGAGTGGGAACACTTTGAAGAAACGTAAAAGGAAGAATTCCAGAGCCAGCCAAATGACACAGAACCCATGAGAATCAGTTAAGTTAGAAATACATTGATTTCTGGGAGCCAATTAGTGATCTGGAACCTTTGAAAAATGGAGAGACCTAAGAACACATGGGGATTCCTTCAGAATAATCAAAGGAATCTGGAATCACAAGGACACTGCTCGTTTATAAAATCGAGAATCTGGAACCCATCAGGTTTCAGAACCATCAGGGATGAAGGAAAAGTGAGATGACAAGTTTCCCAATGCTCTCTAACTCCAGGCACTTTCGAGAGGCTCATGACCAAACACCACACCACATTCTAGTAGAGGCAAGCAGGCCATGGTGGATGGTAGATGTCATAGACTATAAGGAAGGGTAACAGTCCTGCCTATGTGTACAATACTATAAAAATCCATCCTGGACAGAGACACCAATCCATTACCTGTAAAGGTTAAGAAGCCAGGTAACCTGGCTGACACCTGAGCCAAAGACCAATAAGGGACAAATACTTTCAAGTCTTGGTGGGGGGAAGGCTTTTGTTTGTGTGCTCTTTGTTTTGGAGGTTGTTCGCTCTTGGGACTAAGAGGACTAACATCAATCCAGGCTCTCCAAATTTTTTCTGCACCAGTCTCGTCCACTATTTCAACTTGTAAGTAACAGCCAGGCGAAGCGTGTAAGGTTTATCTTTATTTTTCTCAATTTGTAAATATTCCTTTTGCTAGAGTGTTACCTCTGTTTTGCTGTAACTTATGAAACCTAGGCTATGAGGGTTTCCTCTGGCTCTATGAATGCTGATTACCTGTAAAGTTAATTTCCACCTGAATTTAACAGAGATGATTTTAATCTTTCTTCCTTTAATTAAAAGCCTTCTTTTTAAGAACCTGGTTGATTTTTCCTTGTTTTAAGATCCAGAGGGTTGGATCCGGACTACCAAGGAACTGGTGAGGAAAGGAGGGGAAATGGTTAATTACTCCTTGTTTTAAAGATCCAAGGGTTTGGATTGGTGTTCCAGTCAGGAACTTGGGGAGCAAGCCTCTCAAGGCTTACCCAGGGAAGGCTTATAGTACTTGGGAGGGAGATATTCGGGGGGCAGGTAGAGCAGAGTTTCCCCAAATGAACTCATAAATAATTTAGGTGGTGGCAGCAAAACAGAGTAGAGCCTGGGTAGTTAAGCTTACAGGTTCTAACGCAGGTCCCACATCTGTACCCCAAGTTCAACAGAGTGGGGAAGGACCTTGACAGTGGCCAGCCAGCAAAAAAGAATGAACCACCACAGTCAGACCCTGACTTTTTGAAAGCTCTTGTTTCCTTGCAACCACTCTTTTCCATCTTCCAGCCGCTGTCTGTCCTGCATCCAATGCCTGTGCGGAGGGCCACAGGAAGACCAGCAGGAACTGCATCCTGACAGCACATGGATGGAGACGTGTCCTCCAGACTGCATTTCAGCCTCATCCCCCTCCTCCAGAGAAGGTGTAACTATTTGGTGCAAGTGAACCTTGCCACCTCATCTCCAGGAGTTCCTGCAAACCCTGTTTAGGGAGCGCTGAGGGCGAAAGAGATCAGCATACGACCCACCAGCTTCCTTAGCCCTAAGCCTGGTGCAGTAATGCCAGAACCATACGGGGCGGGCAGTGTGAGGAGTGCCACTTGTTCAGCTGGTGAGGGTGAGGGATGTGAAAAGATGGCGGAGAAGGCCAGGAGAGGCAGGCACTGAGGAGCTCACCCATGGCTTGTGGCGATAACAGACCCAGAGGAAACCCAGGCAGATGTTAGATGTGAAGCAGAAGTTATAATGCAGGTATGTGAGCAGGTGTGTGAGCATCCAGAATGGAAGGACAAGGAGGTCCCATCATCCTCAGCCTTCAGCCCCAGAACTCACAGGCAGATGCCACAGCCAGCCAGCCCAGGCAGGGTGTGCCTACAAGCGGTGCCACTTGACTTGACTTCCCTTCCCGGTCAGCTGGACTGACAGATCAGAACAAGGTTGAATTACCCAGCAATAATTTAAAATAAATACACGCAGAGTTAAGTCAATAGAACAGTAAGGAAAAAATAAACCGAATACAGATATAATCTCACCATCAAATGTTTCACTAACGCTTCTTCATACAGGACTGGACGCGCCTACTTAGTGTGCACAATCCTGCCTGGTACAGCTCTTGGCTCCAGCCGTGGTAGCTAGAGAATTCCTATATTGCGGCTCTCCTTGTCTAAGAACCAGCAAGAATGCGCAACTGGGTAAACATAAGGTCCAGTACTAGTCCCAATATTCCGTCTACTACGACGCGAGCCATGCCAGGTCGCCCATGTGAACCTTAAACATGGTAGATGCATCAGTTGAACTCTGTCTCCTGCCCTCCATCTTCCACCCTCTGACAGACAGAGGCTAGGGACACACATTCTACCCACGCATTACACCGCTTAAGTTAGGCTTATTCATACCTGAATTTATCCAATTCTTTTAAACCGGCTTTGTCGTTCTGTTCCACCCCCTTAATATCTCCTTGCAATAAGGCGGAAATCCTGTCGTCGGGTTCCCAGCTCCTTCGAAAATGGAAAGACCAGGTAAAGATGGATTCCAGTCAGGTTATGACATGATCACATGCCAGTGTAAGACCCCAAGCTCCATTCCTCCCAGCCTGACTCACAGGAAGGCTGCCTGCAAACAGAGCTGTCCACAGTCCAGTTGTCCCTTGTTGTTGGTGTGGAGCCATCAGATTCTCAAACCACCATTAATGGCCCACCTTTGACATAATGACAATAGGCCCTGAGAGTCATATTTCATATTTCTAGTTTCAGATACAAGAGTGAGACATTTATACAAATATGATGACCCAAACTCAGTAAGATATTAAAGCTTCTGTAATGATACAAGAGACCTTTTGCATGAAGCATATTCCAGTTACATTATATTCAGCCATCAGCATATTTTTATAAAATCAGATACGGTACAAAGTCACAGGCCTGGAAGGTGGAGAAGGCGGAGGGTCCATGAGGAGCCAGGAAGGTGGAGGAGCCATGAGAGGCTGGGCTGGTCAGGAAGGTGGACGGGCCATGAGGGGTCAGGCTGGCTGGGGAGGCGGTGGGGGGGCATGAGGTGCTGGACTGGCTGGGAAGGCAGAGGGACCTTGAGGTGCTGGGAAGGCAGAGAAAGCAGAGGGGCCATGAGGGGCTGGGCTTTCCGGGAAGGCAGAAAGGCAGTGAGGGCTCCAGCTGCTGGGTCTGGAGGAAGGCCTGTGAGGGGTCAGGCCAGTTAGGAAGGCGGAGGGGCCGTGAGAACCTAAGGAGCAGCAGGAAGAACACAAAGGGGATTGGAGGAGACAGAAGCGGGGAAGGGAGAGAGAGAGAGACAGACGTGTGCAGCCCGTGCCCTAGCAGTGAGAAACACGGCATTTCATTCTCCTCTGTGCACAAACCCATTAGGCTGCAGCCACACACAGGGTAGAACCAGAATCCTGGGTGCCAGCACCTGTACCCCTCCAATCTAACTCAGTACACATCACTCCCCTTCCAGAGACATGGCCAGGACCCAGGAGTCCTGACTCCCAGCCCCCCCCAAGCTAACCCTTTGGGCCACATTCCCCATCCAGAGTTGGGAATGGAACCATTGGTTTCTGATGCCCCATACAGACCTGCTCTAACCACTGGACCCCACTGCCCTCCCCTAGCGGGGATAGTACCCAGGAATCCTGGCTCCCAGCCCCCTCTCTAACCACTAGACATCACTCCCCTCAGAATTCAACCTTGGTCTCGTGTACCATGCCACTGGGGGTTGTTTTCCCAGGAGCGCTGGGTTCCCATCAGGGGTCTCAGGGTCCTGGTTCTCACGATGGGGCCTGTGTAATGAACACTCTGGGGAGGGCTGGTGTGACTGAGATTTTATCTAGAATAGGAAGGGGCGGGATGTCACGTGAGTTGTCTCACCCAGGGATGGACCCACAACATGTAGATAACACAGGACCCCCCCATGGCTATAGACCTGCTCTAATCTCTAGACCCCACCCCCTTCTCAGAGCTGGGGACAGAACCCAGAGTCCTTACTGCCAGTGCCCCCTGTCAGGAAAGGAATTGTGAGACTTACAGGCCCTTCCTCTCCAGGGGGGCACAGTTCAATAGTTGAGCTGCTGGCCAAGCTTCTAGTGCATTGGCGGGGGCTGGGTTCTATGCCAGGCTCTGGGAGGGAGTGGGAGCTAGTTTCAAAGCAAGCGTTGTTGTTTAGGTGGTTTCTCTGCTAAGACAGTGTCCAATGATCATTTCCGTTCATGGTTTGCAGCTTGTGGATCTCAGAGAGCAGGTGGGGGTGGAGTGAACTCAACACGCAGGGGAGAGCTCTGGGGTGCAGGGCACAGACACACGGATGCTTTGCTGGCCAAACACACGCCATCTGAGGCTCTCTCTGCGCTGGGTCTGTGTTTCCACCAGTTGCTGCCCAGGTGAGTAGAGACGATGGACAGAGGGCCCCATATTGGGTCTAAAGGGCAATTTCCTTGCTAAGGTCCCCTAGAAGCCACAGAAATTTGCTATTGAAAAGACAAACCAGTGGGACTCCTTGCCACTGGATATCAGTGGTGTTAGCCTGGGAGACTCGTTGCCACTGGCTATCAGTGGGGTTCCCCTGGGGCACTCAGTAGACAGAGGTAGTAGGTGAGGTCTGTGACGTGGGTGAATGTTTCCCCCTTATTTCATGTCAGTCAGACGAGCTGCTCCCCGTTTACAAAGCTCTGAGCCAGAGGTTCTCAACCTTTCCAGACTCCTGTACCCCTTGCAGGAGTCTGATTTGTCTTAAGTATCCCCAAGTTTTACCTTCCTTCAAAACTACTTAAATCAGACCTAAAAATACAGATGGGTCACAGCTGCACTATGCCTAAAAAATTGCTGATTTTCTCATTTTCCCCATATACTTAGAAATGAATTGGAATATAAATGTTGTATATAG
>NC_133779.1:60243665-60256042 GCF_003597395.2 Chelonoidis abingdonii | reverse complement strand
AGAATAAAAAGTGTATAAGCAGCACAATGTAAAAAAGTTCACGACAAGCTCGTGCTTTATGCAGGTCCAGACAATATGTGATTATTGATGGCCCAACAGATACTCCTCTGTCTCTTGACACACCCTCCGAGAACTTCTGCTCAGCCAAAAACCCCCTTCTTCCCAAAAAAACCAGAGTCTGGAACTCCAACTCCACTCCCAGAGCGGGTAGAAACCGGGAGTCCGCTTCCCCCCCCCCAAGGCCACCAGGCAACAGACAGCTGGAAGGCCCTAGGCGCAGTCCCACACGCAACCCAAGACCCGCTGACCTTAGCAGCAGGCGGACAGAAACAGTCCGACTCCTAGCACAGTAATGAAGGACCCTCACCAAGCACCACAATCGGCAACCGAATAGCACAAAAAAACAGGGGATATTTGCCACCTTGATTCCACCGCACCAAACAACAAACCATATATCCTCACACAACACGGAACAGAAAAGAGATGTTGCGCTGGCCACTGGGATCTACTGCAATCAGTAAGAATAATCACTCACTTCATCCCACTCTCGCACTAAGACGACACGTCTACAAATCCACAATCCAAAATAATGAGGCGGGGCTCCATTAAAACATGCACACGGACACTTGTCTGAAGCCCTGCAACCACACATTTAACACCTTTCGCGCAAAAACCGCCCACCGTCCATCGCCCACCCTCAACGCCTCACCCCGCCCACACCCACCCAACAAACCCTCCCACCCCGAGACCACCCGACGCCACCACACAAACCACAAAAAACCCCACACAGCATAAATCTAACAATAAAAAGAAAAAGAATAAAAGACAACATGAAAGATTAAAGAACAAATTAAAGAACACCTGCCAACACAGAAACCTGTGTCAAAAGAACATTTTCAACAGCTTCAAGACACCGCAAGGGAAATCTGATGGAACGACTTATATGTGTTAATTTTTCCCCCCAACAAGATATTCCACTGCACAAACAACAAACCCAAAGAATCCCACCAACCCAAAGGACCCACATCCCAGATAAAACCTCCACAGCGCAACCACACGCGGAATACCCAAAAACACCAATATCACTAATTAAACCTCTAATACCTAACTCACACAACCTGTTAACTTTGTATTTAAACACTATCACTCTACAAATCAATCTTCTATACCAAATAACTTTACTAAAATCTAATTGACAACCGAGAAAAAAGCGTCCAGAGGCAATCCTCGGCAATTACAGGCAAGTCAGCATCTACATGTCAGGAACAGGCAATATTGGAGTCGAAAACTATAGAAAGAACAAATTATCAGAACCCTAAGATGAACATACAAATGTTGGGATAGAATCAAACGGCATTTAAAGAACACTCTTACCAATCGCCACTTAACTATTAGACTTCTTGAGGTATCAACATCAATCTAGACAAGAGGGAATCTCATTAAAGAAATAACATGCCATGTGAACAAAACAATCTAGGACCGTTACAAGAACAGCCTTGATCAAAAAGGCGCCCTCTCCAACACAGGTTCTTTACACCAAAAGCAAGGTAGTGATTGGGATATAAGAGGTCACAGGTCCTTTCTGTGGAATACGTAACTGTTAAACAGATAAGAAACAAAGGATAGAAATAAATGTTCAAGATTCACACGCGGAAAGAAAATCGCAGGATCCTGTTCCTAGGGACCTGTGCTGTTCTGCATATTCATAAAATCGAGTCTGGAAAATGGAATAAACAGTGAAGTGGCGAAGTCCTGCAGAGGACACACAAATTACTAAACAGATAGATTAAATCAACACCACGAACTACAAGCAGTAGTACAAAGAGGAGGATGCTTATCTAAACACTGGGATGACTGAAGGGCCAACAAACAGCCCAGATCTGAAAAAACAATGTGAATAAGTGCCAAATAATGCACACATTGACCAAAGAAAATCCACCAACGTACATGTACAAAATGATGAAGTCCAAATAAGCCTGCTGTATACACTAAAGAACAAGAGATAATTTAAGAGAAGTCGTCATGCCACATAGTTTTCTGAGACACCATGCTCCAATAGTGCAACACAAGTCAAAAAAAGTAACAATGTTAGAAACCATTATTAAAGAGAACAAGATAAAAAAGGAAGAAAATACCATAATTACACCATAAAAATCCATATGCCACACCTTGAACACCTGTGTGCAGTTCTGGTCACCTCCTTTTTCAAAAAAAGATATACAGTATTAAATTTAAAGAAGTAAAGAGAAGGGCAAAAAAAATTTAGAGCGCTATGGAAGTCAGAACTAACAATAAAACAAGAGGAGATGATTAAAAAGAACTTGGGAGTGTTCACTTAAAAAGAGATGAGAAGGAGGGATAGATAGAAGTCTATAAATCATGAGTGCGGCATGGAGAAAGTGAATATAGGGAGTGCCTTATTTACTGCTTCATGTAACCCCAAAAAAACAGGAACCAGGAATTCATCAGATGAAAATGAATAGGCAGCAGGTTTAAAACTAACAAAAGGAAGTACTGTCGTTCAACACAACATGCAGTCCACACTATAGAACTTGTTGCCCAGGGACATATTATGAAGGCCAAAAGTAAAACTGGTTAAAAAAAAATGAAATAGAAAACGTTAAATGGAGATAGATCTAATCAAATGGATATTAGCCAAGATAGTCATGGATATAAACCCGATGTCTCTGGGTGTCCAAAACCTTTGACTGCCAAGAAACTCGGGACTAATGACACGGGAATGGATCACTCCAATATGCCCCCTGTTCGATTCACTGCCTCTTGAAGCATCTGGCTCTGGCCAGGCTGTCAAGAACGCACATTATCTGGACTAGTTGGACACTGGTCGGACCACTATGGCAACGTCTTCTAATGATTCTAATATGACTGAAACTAATAACTGCTAAACACTAACAAACATTAACCTTAAAAATAGACACATTGGTTATGGCCTCTTACATATAATCTAGCTAAGACACGTTTGCTGCCTCTACTCATCTACCTCCATTACTCCCTACCCAAGATGCAGATACCCCCAACTTCATTTTAAGTGTACTCTCCTATAACAAGGTGTGAACGTTTATAATTTAACAATCTGTCCCATCTTGTCTTTTACTTGAGACACCAATTTTTCTTCTCCACACTTGAAGAAGCTCTGTGACAAGCTCAAAAGCTTGTCCCTTCCATCAACAGAGGTTGTTCAATAAACCCAGGTATTTACCTCACCCCAAAGAGTTGCGCAAGAGAGTCCCGGTCCTCTCTCATATCTCCGGGACCAATTATAGCTAGAACAAACACTGCAAACAAGATCTACAACCTCCGTCTCCCCATTACTTAAACCAACACAAAAAAAAAAGAAACAAATTCAAAAAAACAAAATCTGTGTGCACCTCCGAAAAAGAACCCGCAAAAAACGAGAAAAATTCCGTTCTTCCGAAAACAAATGGGTCACCTGAAATGAAATGAAATCGATCCTCGAGTTTGTTCTGACAGCTGTGTATTTCACATGGTGCCCTTATTCCTCGCTCCTTTGAGCTTGGCAGGGAAGCTAACAAACATAAATCGGCAAACAATTCCACGAATTTGCAAATTGCCTGCCTGCTCAAATGACGAGGAGGGCAAGGAGAGGGGCATCATAGAGCCGGGAAAAACACACGGCAACAATCAACACGGCAACCAGATTCGAGTTTGCTGCTCGAGCAGGTCAGCCAGTTCCAAATGCTGTGAATTTTCACAAAGTTAGTGCCGACATTCGGGAGTCCTCCTTTGAAGTTCCAGTAATCAGGGACGGGAAGGTGACAAGGACCTAACTGTAAAACCAAATTAATTTTGAGACCTATTAAATTTGGAACCTATCAACCATCAGATAGTTTCGTACCTTGAAAACTTAGTTTCAAGCGTACAAACATAAGACAATCCCCCAATTATGAAAAGACCTATTTTGGGGTTTTCTAGCCCCAGTTCTGCTGCACCGGGGAAGTATGTGGGGTCCTGGTAAGACAAAATGTCCCTTCCTTTCTGCTCGTGGCCTGAGGGAGGAAAACAGATGAGAACGAAGAAATGCGCGCAGAGCCTTGACTGTGAGACTGCAGTGTTTGTAACTATACGACAGTCCCAACAGTGGGGCTTTAATAGTTGCTTGATCGGAACCTTGCACAAATGCCTGGAAATGACTGTACCTAGTGGCTTGAAACAGCAAGCTCAGTAAGCTCTCAATCAGCAGCTGTGCCACAGACATGAAGCATAGTGGCTGTTTATATTCAGTTGCAAGTCTTAGGTGAAAGGAACGGAAACAAAAAAAGAACACCCAACACAGCCATTTCCAGCTATTATTGGGCTGGAGGTGACAGCATACATTTTCTGAAGATAAATCAAACATATTTACAGCAACCTACATAGAATTTCCTTTCAAACACCGCCCTTAGCAAAGCACCTGATCACCTCCCCCGGAGAGCCACAATACCCTAGCTCAGGCGCTATTATCCCCCGCATTTTACAAGGGAATCAGAGTACAGAGAGAGTTTAAGAGTGACTTCTCCGAGGAGTCAGAGAATGTGTCAATATTAAGAGCTGGAATTTACGAGACACTAGCTATGCTGAGTCCAGAACCACAATGCTACTCAGAACAATGACCTTTCTTATATACACACCTTATAGCTTCAAGGCATTCTTCTAAGTTTACTAGACTGAGTTATCGAAGGTTCAATGGCCTTCATATTTCAGAAGTTAAATAAGTATTACTATTGAGAGTTATAGCCAATAGGTCATAATTTTCCCATACAAAACTGCAAAACAACAAATCTTCTGAAAGTTTGCTTTCCAACTAACCCTTTTAGGGACTGCTGGAAAAGAATCTAGTTCCCCCATCTGTCTCTGAAAGGGCCCCAGCTATTCTCAACATCACACTGTACTCTCCCACCAAGTTCGCCTATCTAAGGAATTCCATTTCAAGAGCCGCATCAGAATTCAACTGCTAACTAGTCAGCCTAGATGATATAAGTAACCTCCCCTCCCCTCCTACTAGGAATGCAATCCTTAAGAGCAACTCCTCCACAGCCCTGCCGTTACCAAGGTACCCCCTAGACGCCATTTTGGACCAAAATCCCAGTCCTCATGTGGTACACAGACCATTGACTAAGGGATAAACCAGGCTGGACCCAAAATATAAAATCTTTATAATCTCAATTAATTCCCTCTTTGAATTTTTTCCCCATAGACTCCCAATACTGCAACAAGGTAGAAGAAAGATATCTATTTATTGGGACCGGAGAACCAGGTACAAAATGTTGGGAAAAATTTGGATCGGAAACACATTTTGCAGCTCAGGCCCACCTCTTAAAACCATGAAGAAAACTGAGCTGGTAGTTTTATGAGCTCTCAGCTCCACTAAGATGGGTCATAACAAAATAGCTCAATCACTAAAACCTAAATTACCAGAAACGTTGGAAGAGTCACTGTCTCCCCAGAGCCTGAAAAATGTCCACTCTCTCCAAGATGCTTCATGTTTCAGTGGCGAGGCTATCCTGGCAGGCTAGCATTAAGGCTTTTGGCACCCAGATAACTAGATTATAGGTTGTGTGTGCTCCGCGAAGTTGAAGAGTTCTGTGGGTGGAAGAGGATCATCAGACAAAATAATAGTTTAATCAGACATTCAAAAGAAGGCAGAGATCAATGGAAACTCACCCTTTTTCTTCCTTATTGGTAACTGTAAGCATCAAAAATTTAGGGGCGTTGGATAGCTGTCATTACATAGTTATAAAAGCAATAGGCAGTGTTAATAGTTGTTATTATGTTGAAAAGTAGCAAGGCTGACTTTGGGTAAGGGCAAGGATGAGGAAGCAAATCTTCAACACATACTCCTCATCCCCCTTCTGGTAAACCTTATGAATGTGGCCCTCTGCTCATGCGCTTATCTGATGCTCGCGCCAGCTTGGCGTAATCAGTCACCCCCGAGATTTCAGGATATTCATTTATTTTGCCTAATGTATCTTATTTGTGCACCTGGCATTCCTAACAATCTTGGTATTCTTAAGAAGGCACAGGCCCCATGGCTACAAAACCAACTGAGCTGCAATTCTAGATGAATATCAGGTCTCCAAAATAGATAAAATGGCCACTCCACTGGTACAATGATCTCTCCAACTGAATGCTAAAACGTGTTGCCAGAAACTAGCCATTTTTATCAACAAAAGTCCCTCAGATTAATTCTCAATTTAAATCCCCCACTAAATCTCTCATCCGCCCTTCCATACTACGACTGTAGTTCTCACCTGAGCATAGTTTACTTTAATATTGAAGTAGGGAATGGCGTAGCTCTTTTTTTTAAAACCTAGATGATCACTAGGAAATAGACCTAAAGAATGCAGGCCAATATTTGTCACAAAACCATGAAGTCTTAAAAAATTGGCAAAAGGCATCAGAACACACTGAACGAGGCAGAGCTGCTACGGCAACCCCTGGCTGCAACAAGTCAGGCTCATCTTTCCTTTACTTTGTTTTCATTTGCTAACTAAAAAAATAGGATGATGTCAGGTCAGAAATCCGATTTTAAAATTCAATTAGGAATACAAATGACAACTATTAAAAATCTAACACCTTTTATCAGATTGTTTACTTTGCATTTCAACCCAACTTGGCCCAAAGGAAACAGCTCGTAGTTTCACTTCCTGGTTCTTGTGCGGAGTAAAGCCGATTCATTTAGGTTGCAAAAATGTGCAAAAGTTAAGGTTCCTAAATACAAAGAACGTTTGCACTGAATAATTACAAAAACTAAAAAAAAAAAATTTTGTTAACTGGGTTCTTGAAAGACAAGAAAAAATGTTTTGTTTGTTTATTTTACTTTGACCTCTAAAACTTTGGCCCAAAACATACCAAAAAGCTGTTTTCTGCATTGTAATCCAGCTTGTACTAGGTTGGAGTTGATTTTGTGTTTATAAGGCAGCTGCTATCTCACTGGATACCCTGACCCTAAGGCAGCCCTGGCTGAATTATTGTGATCAATTTTTTGCAGGACTACCCAACCCAGCAAATGCAGGGGCAATCAGTGTGCATCACGCAGAGAAACTATCCAAGAATCAAAGACCTCATAGAACATTAATTCCAGTGCTAAGAGATAACTGTCAGCTTCCAGCAGAGAGCAAAGATTCGTTTTAAACAAAAGAAGGAGTTTTACTAATAAATTAGAACCACCATAAAGACATGTTTGAGTGCTCTGGATTCCAGTCCAGTTTTTGTACAAGGCTGGAAAAGATCCATAAAGAAGCTACAGAACTAACCAAAGTATAGAGGTCCTTAGCTATGATACTGGATGAAAGAGAACTTAAGCGTATACAGTTCGAAGATGAGAGGCTACAGGGGGATCTCTTGTACTATATAAGTACCTTAAGGGGACACAAGGATTGGGAGATGGATAAAATTTGAACTAAGCAGCAACACAAAACACCGTGACACTTCTAGAAATTAAAGTACTTTGTTTTAATCTAAACATAGGAGCTACTTTCCCTGAGAAGCAATCAATGTACTACACTGCAATTCTTGGCACCTAAAGGAAACAAATGGCAGAATCAAATGGACCAAGATGCAAGAAAAATAAAAATTGATGCTTACTTGAATACCAGGATAATCTCAGGAATTAATTGAATTAAAATCAGGGGTCCAGCAACTCTTCAGAAGTGGTGTGCCGAGTCTTCGTATGTTTCCACTTTTAAATTTAAGCGTTTCGCGGCCAATAATATATTTAAACCTTTTTTAGAAGTCTATCTCTTTCTAGTAAGTCTAATAATATAAAACTAAACTAATTGATGTAAAGTAAATAAGGTTTCTAATGTTTAAGAAGCTTCATTTAAAAATTAAAAATAAAATGCAGAGCCCCCCGGACTGGTGGCCAGGACCTGGCAGTCGCCGGTGCCAACTGAAAATCAGCTACTGCCACTGTCCAGCACCCGTGCCCATAGGTTGCCTACCCCAGATTAGATGTTTAACCATGGGATTCTTGCTCATTGACGTACAGAGTTGAACTGGTAACACATTTTAAGAAATCAGAAAGAATTTCTTCCCCCAAATATTATAGGGATTGGGGGTTGGGGAAAGTGGAGAAGAAAGCAGTTGCCATCCTGCCTGATCCATTAATCCAGATTTCATGTTGTGTTCTGAGGCCATGTCTTCACTTATGGAACTTTGATCGATGACCAGTTATATGTCAGTACAAAGCCATCGCAGGTAGTGTAAATCTTGTAGCGCAATGTTATACATACGCTCCCCCTGGTGTTGGTGCTAAGTGCATACTCACCAAAGAGGGCGTGTGTCGATGCACCAACACAGTGAATCATTGGTAGTATCCAACTGTGCAACCCCATCACCATCCAGAGCACTGTCTTTTGGGAAGTTTTGGCAATACATGGGGTAGAAAAAGTAGAAGTGTCCATACAGGGAAGTGAGTGAAGCAAGGGGTAACTTCCAGCATCAACTGTCTCCACCCATAATTTTTGTGCCTTTTAATAAAATTTCCAAGACAAACCCAATGGACTTCCTT
Organism: Chelonoidis abingdonii; assembly: GCF_003597395.2. Taxonomy (NCBI): domain Eukaryota; kingdom Metazoa; phylum Chordata; order Testudines; family Testudinidae; genus Chelonoidis; species Chelonoidis abingdonii. Next base: position 60,247,512 of record NC_133779.1, on the reverse strand, counting down.
GCTGCGTCTGCCATCTGACAGAACATGGCACCTGCCGCCCGCCTGCACTAATTGTCATTAACATGCAAGCACAGGACACATGTCCTCCAGTAGTTGGCAGATTAAGAACCACGAATCATTGGGAAACACCAAAACAATTTTCTTAGAGGACAGAATTGCTATGAGACAATACCTGAGAACCTAATTCAAGGTTGCTGGGAGCAATCATGGGGCAGAGCTGTAGCCACACATGGTGATAGTGCCGCGTTGAGCCCTACTCAAAATGAGCACTGACCTGGTGAGACTTGCACTGGAAATGAAAAGGTAAGGGAATGAATGGAGCATTGTGGTCAGACCTTTGGATGTACAAGGCCACCAGTCCTGGATTGTGTGCGAAGCTCATCCCAACTCAGAATGAGAGCTGCACTACAGTGGAAAGCAAGTCGATTGTGCTGTGGAAACTTAACAATGCCCAAGACGCTCGGCCAGTGTGGAAATCACTTTTGGGTTGGAACATCCATTGTGGGGTGAGCAGGGGAGAGCTCTGGGGTGCAGGGCACAGACACACGGATGCTTTGCTGGCCAAACACACGCCATCTGAGGCTCTCTCTGCGCTGGGTCTGTGTTTCCACCAGTTGCTGCCCAGGTGAGTAGAGACGATGGACAGAGGGCCCCATATTGGGTCTAAAGGGCAATTTCCTTGCTAAGGTCCCCTAGAAGCCACAGAAATTTGCTATTGAAAAGACAAACCAGTGGGACTCCTTGCCACTGGATATCAGTGGTGTTAGCCTGGGAGACTCGTTGCCACTGGCTATCAGTGGGGTTCCCCTGGGGCACTCAGTAGACAGAGGTAGTAGGTGAGGTCTGTGACGTGGGTGAATGTTTCCCCCTTATTTCATGTCAGTCAGACGAGCTGCTCCCCGTTTACAAAGCTCTGAGCCAGAGGTTCTCAACCTTTCCAGACTCCTGTACCCCTTGCAGGAGTCTGATTTGTCTTAAGTATCCCCAAGTTTTACCTTCCTTCAAAACTACTTAAATCAGACCTAAAAATACAGATGGGTCACAGCTGCACTATGCCTAAAAAATTGCTGATTTTCTCATTTTCCCCATATACTTAGAAATGAATTGGAATATAAATGTTGTATATAGAGCAGTACAAACAAGTAATTGTATGAAATATTAGTTGCTACTGACTAAGCTCGTGCTTTTTATGTGGCCTATTGTAAAACTAGACAAATATGTGGATGAGTTGATGTGCCCCCAACAGATCTCTGTGTACACTCACCCCTCGCTGAGAACTTCTGCTCAAGCCAAAAGACCCCCCTTTCTTCCCAAAACCCAGGAGTTCTGACCTCCACTCCACTCCCAGAGCTGGGGTTAGAAACCGGGAGTCCTGGCTTCCAGCCTGCCCTTCTCTAACCATTAGGCCAGTCTGCAGAGCACAGAGGACTCCATGCTGACAAGGCCGTGAGAGGCGCAGTCCCTGACAGCGGTAATAGCCCAGAGGACCCTGCTGAACGGCTGGCAGCAGGGCTGTGGGACAGAGAAGCAGTTCGGTGGCTTGAGGCTTCCTGTGCTACAGTGAGAGTGAGAAGGACCCTGCACGCTCTCACGAGTCACGGTGTAGCAGCAATTCCTGTGGCAGACAGATGAGCACAAGAGACAGGGTGGGGGAAGGGTGATTTTTTCCACCTTGTAGCAGTGAGTTCCACCGGCACCAGCTCAACAAAACCAATCCTCACCTACCTGAGCCAGCCAGTCCCCACTCTGGAGCCAGATCTGAACCAGCACCTCCTGGTGGGGAAGGCCCCATATCCCATTCCCCATCCCTCTGAGCCAGCCCATCCTCCTGATCATAGCCACGTGGAATTATCAGCACAACTGTGTACTTGACCTGCTAGACTGTCCCCGTCACCACTTCTCCACATCTACTATCGCACTTTCCCTCCTCTACTTCCCATAGCACTACCTTGTGGCAGTGAGTTCCACCTACTATAGCCCAGTTGCTGAGACTATCTAGCCTGCATATTCTGGAGGACCAGAGGGTGCCTGGAGAGATATTCTCCAGTGGTGCCTTTGTAACACCCTCTTATTTCTCCCTTTCTCCTCTTCCCCTCCTCTGTCATCCCTTCCAACCCCTCTTCTGTCTCTCCCCAGGGCACCATGGACCAAGGCAACACGATTCTCCCGCCAACCACTGGGGCAAATTCCAGCCAGAACCCAGCAGCTGTGAGCGCCGCTCACCTGGCTGTGGCCATGTTGCTCTGCCCCACCTTCCTGGTGGGTGTGGTGGGGAATGGGCTGTACCTGTGGGTGCTGGGACTGAAGATGAGGAGGACGGTGACCACAGTCTGGTTCCTCCACCTGGTCTCCTGCTACTTCCTCTTCACCTTGCTGATCCCCTTCTTCACCGTCTACGTCCTCCTGGGTTTCCACTGGGTTTTCGGCACGGCCATGTGCAAGCTCCTCAACACCTGGGTCTCTGAGGGCATGTTCACCTCTGTCTTCCTTCTCGCCCTCATCAGCCTGGACCGCTACATCCTCACTCACCATCCCATCTGGTCTCGGCATCACCGCACTGTGCCCCGAGCTCAGAAGCTGGCTGGGTGTGTGTGGCTGGCATCCTTCGGTCTCAGTGCTCCCTACCTAGCTTTCCGGGAGACCCAGGTGGTGGATGGGGGCAGAATCATCTGCATCAACAATTACGCCCTTTCCGGAGTCTGGAATGGAGCCGAGCTGCAGGACCTGGGAAGACGGGTCCACCTGGCCGTCTTCGTGGTCCGGTTTCTGCTGGGCTTCCTGCTGCCCTTCTGCACCATCACAGGATGCTATGTCTGCGTGGGCCTGAAGATGAAGGAGAAGAAGCTGGTGTGGGCTAGGAAGCCCTTCAAAGTCATGGTGGCTGCAGTGGTGTCCTTCTTTCTCAACTGGCTGCCCTATCACCTCTACCAGAGCTTGAATCTCTACAAGAAGGAGGTGCCAAAGTCGGTAACAGGTGCTTTCTTGGTCATTTACACCTTCTCATCCTGCTTCAATGCCTGCTTCACCCCCATCCTCTACCTCTTTGTGGGAGAGAAGTTCTGGCAGGTCTTCAGGACGTCTCTTCTCACTCTGGTCAAAGCAGCTTTTGTTGATGATCTCGGCAGCAGTGCCCATGAGTATAGTAGAAAACATGGGTCTGAAGTTGAGAACACAAAACAGGAGATGGTCTGAAGTTGTCCAGACTTAGGGAGAGTTGAAAACTTGCCATCCCACTTGTTCCTAGATCCCTGATGGCTCTAAAACCTGATGGTTTCCAGGTATCTCATTGTTTATATACCCTGCAGTGTCCCTGAATTCTAGATTCCCTGCTCTCTCCAGAATCCCATGTGTTCTAGGTCTCCCAATTATTTCATACTCAATGGGTCATCAATGGCACCAGATCAGTCACCAGCTCCAGAATCATGTGTGTTTCAGATCACTCAGTGTGTTCTCACCTAATTGACTCTCTTGGATTCTGCATCACTAGCTGGCTCTGGAATCTCTTTTATTGTAAGCCTCTCAGTGGGTTCATATTCAAAGTCCATGGGTTCTAGATTCCTGACTGGGCCTTGGACATCACCAGATTCTAGAGTGTTTTCAAGCCACATAGAATCCAACAGGTTCCAGATTGTTTGCTAAAACTTTCATTGTGGTTCTAAATTTCCAAGTGGTTTTTAATCTATTACATGTGATATATGTGGCAAATTGCCGGTACTGTTATGCTGGGTCTTGCGCTTTCTCTTCTTTGGGGAAGGTTCAGGGCGCCATTGCTTGCCTCTGAACCGGTATTTTAATTACCCCACTAGTGTCCTTGAGGAGGGGAGTGGAGAGGGAGGGACCTGGGCCC
>NC_133779.1:60026767-60243531 GCF_003597395.2 Chelonoidis abingdonii | reverse complement strand
CAGCACTCCTCCAAACTTTCCTTTTGTCTCTCTCCAAAACTGTTCTCTTCTCCAACTCCTCCAAACTGCTCTCTGCTCCAACAAACTTTCCTGCTCCAACTCCCACACCGTCTGACTGAAGCAAGGGTTTTTATCACATGACTGACTGCTGGTGCTCTAATTGGCTTCAAGTGCTCTAGTTAATCTATAGCAAACCTTCCTCCCCTTGCAGGGAATAAGGCTCCCTGCTAACCCTCTCCTGCTGCCCTCTGGCCATGCTATATCACATATAGAAGAGTCTGTGTACCACTATAGCAATATCTAGCTGTTCTCTAGTGCTTGTCCTCAGTAGATCTCAAAGAACTTTACCAAAGAGGTCAGTAGCAGTCTTCCTGTTTTTACAAATGGGGAAACTGAGGCACAGAGTGGGAAAGTGACTTGGACAAGGACACCCAGTAGAACCTTTGGTCAGTCCAGTCACAGAACCGGGAACAAACCCAGGTCTCCCGCATCTCTGCCCAGGTCTCTATCCATTGCCTCTCCTTAGACTGTGGGTTCTCTGGGACACCACCTGTCTTTTTGTTCTTTGTGCAGCATCTACCACAGCAGAGCCTTGGTCCAGGACTGGGGCTCTGAGAACTACCTGAAATATAATACATAATTATCACTCCCGGGTGTTACTTGAACTACATAGATTCTGTAAGGTTTGTGAGGCACCTCTGAAATACTTTACAACCACCACGTGACCCGGTCACTGGGATATTTAATTTGTTCAGACTCTGCCTTAGTTTAACGGCGGCCAGTAAGGAAAACAAGCTGAAAGGACAAAGAGCGGCTTCAGAGAAACCACCTACCCATGAACACTTCAGGGTAGTGAAGGGGTAACGTCCAAGTAACGCAGGAGATCCCACCTGCCAGCTCTACTCATCTCTGGCAATTTTTAAGGCAGGTTTGGGTGTTTTTCAAAGAGGTCTGCTCTAGTTCAGTCAGGGACTAATTCATGGATGTTCTGCAGGAGGTCAGAGTAGGGGACCACCATGCTCCATCTGGCCATGGAATCTCTGATTCTATCCAGAGGCGAGGCTGATGTTGTTGGGGTGCTCCACCAGCTGTCATCTAGGGCCCATTGGGTTGTCTGAGGAAGTCAGACCTGCATAGGCCATCAGCCCAGAGTGGAGGCTGTAGGTAAGTTAGACGTGTATTTTACTGTTCAGATCAAACAAGACTGACAACCATGACAGATACCACCTCTCGCTGATTCAACATTCAAGAGGATCTCATGGATTCTAGGAGTCCTGGCCAATTGTTAACCTCTTGGGTCCCAGCTATGTCAGTATTTTAAATCTGATCTCATTGGATGTGGGCTAGATTTAGACATCATATTTTCCAAGCCCCTGTATGTTTCAAAATCAATAGGATCCTATGTTTTCTAGATATTTGGCTGGTTCATGAACCTTTGGGTTGTAGGTCTGTCAAGATTTTAAAACCCAAATAGCTCCTATGTTATCTACAATATCCTAGATTCCAAGCTCATATATGACATCCTAGACCACGTAGGAGCAGTTTGGGTTTTAAACAACTTGTCAGATCTAGATCTCAAGAGATTCCAGAACCACTCAAATGTCTAGAACTCCTGAGACACTATTGTATTTTATATATATATAAAATATGTGCATGCGTGTGTGTGTAAAAATAAATACACACTCAGTAGTATCACATGAGTTCTAGATATTTGGTGAGTTCTTAAACTTCTTCAGTTCTAGGTGTGATAATGTCTTGAAACACAATCAGATCTGACATGATCTAGCACTTCAAGGGCTCCAAGCACCTTTATGTTTGAAAAAACAATAGGACCCTGTGAATTCTGGGTATGTGGCTAGTTCTAGAAACCTTGGGTTCCAAGTCATTGCATTTTTAAAGAAAAAACTACAGAACCTAAATCCTTTCATAAACAAGACCCCTCAGGGCAGCAACTCTGGAATTGAAAACATTCTCCACATTGTGGGTGAAGCACATGGAAGCATGTACTCACCTGAGACACTTTCCAAGAGGCCGAATGTTCACAAAGGGTTCAGCTCCTTCTTCTGGAAAATCTGGCCTCTTTAAGAGTGTTCCTCTGGGAAACCCTCCAAAAATAGAAGCTTAACAAATAATCACCAAATTATTTTTGAAAATTAAGCCTGAAAACCTGTAGAGCATGGAGCAAGCAGGCCAGACCCTCAGCCAGTGTAAATCAGGGTAGCTCTGTTAACTTCACTTCAGAGTTCTTGGGTTCTTCACCTGCCTCTGGCAGGGGAGTGGGGTCTAGGAGGGTAGAGTGGGGGGAGCTGGGTGCCAGGACTCCTGGGTTCAATCCTCAGCTCTGGGAGGGGAGTGGGGTCTAGCAGTTAGAGCAAACTTAGTCACTAAAACATTTAATGAATTAATATCAAATTTGCCAAACTGTTTTGCTCAACCACGAAAAATCTGACATTTTCAATATGAACCATCTTGATTTTCTCTCTCGAAATGGCTTTGTTTTCAAATGTGCTTCAATTTTGTTTCATTTTTTATTTAAAATGTGTAAAATCCAAGCTCACAAAAAAAACAACCACCATTTTGTTCCAACTGAAACAAACTCCCCTTTCCCTGCCCCCTGCCTTTTCATTTGCCAAAAAGAAATAAGTAAATAAATAAATAAATTTGGGATTGTCTCCAAATACATGCCCTCCCACCGCAAAAAAAAATTCAGAATAACCAGAGACCCGAAGAATTGGTTATTGGCACAGGACTTACATGCCATCAGTGGTCCCAATTCAGCCCCGTTGAGGCTGAAGACACCAGGTCAAAGGTGATAATAGGGACAAGAACTCAAACATCTCCATGTTTAGATCGAAAGAGCAGTGGCTGTGTCTCTAAGCCCCCCCCCGTTTCAGCTGAACATGGCTGTTACTTACCCCCAATTTCCAGTGGAAGACATACCTTGCAGAGGCGTGAACTGCTACTAAACACAGGTGTGAACAGCTTGAGGAGCGGACTCACTTTTGCAGTACGGCTGCACCAGCCCTCGGTCCTGTTGCATAGCTGATCTCAAGGGCCATCTGAGCTCGATGTTTCCTGAAATTTGGCCTCTTTGCTTTTCCCCCTCGCTCTGCACCAAGAACATTATAACCTGAAAATGTTCCATCAGTACCTGTGGGGAAGGGGACCCTGTATCGCGGGAACCCCTGGACCAAATGACCCCAAATTTGCATCACAAACCCCATCCCGGTCTCCGTTGCCAAGTGCTGGTTTTTAAGGCAGTTTCCCCCAGTATGAGGGTGTCAGTGCAATATGTGAATATTAACAGCAGTTCATCTTCAAGGGGCTGCATCTCCTGAAGTCTCCAATCGAACGACCGCCCTTTGCTCCAACAGACTCCAGCAGAGCCCCTGCGGCTTCGTGCCACTTTCCAAGTCAATGAGAGTCTGCAACGGGTTTTCAGAGCAGTGTGAAAAAATTAAGAGCGGCTCCTTTTCATGTGGCTTTAACTGAGGGCCCTGGATCCCAAGGACCCAAACCTGCCCCCATTTGCTCTGCCCCCGACCTTGCTCAGAGATGGCCAATTTCAAGCCAAGCCGAGTGGGCGCATGTTTTTCAGAGAACTTTGACTCATTGGTTCCAACAGGAAGAGGTTTCTCTGCAGGCCCAGCTGCAGGGGCGCCCTTAGCAGACCTGCTGTGAGAGGACTCGGTCTTCAAGGCCTTGGGCAGTTCTGAGCTCAGCATCTGCAGCACCTGGTTGCAAGTGGCCCCCTGAATCCAAGAGTCCTTTCCTCTCTGCACATTCACGTCCAACCCCGGGACATCAGCCCGGCCACACTCATGCCAGCCACTGTGACCGTGTCTGTGGGGCACGTGCCTCTTTGGGAGCCCCGTTGAAGCTCCAGCCCCTTTGGACATGCGGGTCCCTCTGAGGGGCAGTGAGTGGAGTTGATATTTGCCCAGGGGGTACCGCTGGACTCCCATTTCTGTGCATCCCTGGCCCTCAGTCTGGCCGTGCTGCCGCCTCAGCCTGGTGTATGGCCAGCCAGTCTCACAGGACTCTTCCCACCAAGGCAGATGCTGAGTTATTGTTTCCATTCATGGTTTGTGTTGTCTGGCTCAGACAGAGCAGCCTGGGGTCAGGGTGTGAAGATTCAGAGATAAAGGAAGTGATGTGAACACATGGACGGGGGAGGGAAACAGACACATGGACCATTTGCCGAGCAAATACTCACATTTCTCTCCACTGAGTCTCTCACCGCACTGGCTCCACGTTCCCATCAACCCCGCTACCCGGGGGAGGCGAGACAATGGGCAGAGACCCCCTCGGTGGGGCTGAAAAGCCACTTCCGTTCTAAGCTCTGCTGGAAATCACAGAGATTTTTATCATCAGGGAAAATCTGTGGCACTCCCTGCTGCTGGGTACTGGTGGGTTAACCTGTGGGACTCCCTGCCACTGGCATTATTGGGTTCATACTGCTGGGCTCCCTACCACAGAGTATTAGTGAAGTTAACCTATGGGACTCAGTGCAAAGAGATATAATTATGCGAGGTCTGTGATAGATAGTGAATTTCTCTGTCTTGTTTCAAGTCAATTGGATGTTAAATTCCCAACTTATGATGCTTGAAATCCCTCCCTCCCAGAGCAAGAGCTAGACCCCAGGAGTCCCAATTTCCTATTTTCCTGCTCTAATCTACCAGACCCCTCCCAGAGCTGAGGATAGAACCCAGGAGTCCTGGCTCCCAACTACCCCCTGCTCTAACCATTAGGCCATTCTGCAGAGCACAGATGACTCCATGCTAAGAAGTCAGGAGAGATGCAGTCCCAGACAGAGCCAATACCCCGACGACCCTGGTGCAGAGCTGGCAGCACGGCCTGGGGCAGAGAAGCGACTCTGTGGATTGAAGCTAACTGTGTTACAGTGAGGTGAGAGGGACCCTCCACGTACTCAGGGCCGTCCTTAGCCATAGGCAGAACAGGCAGCTGCCTAGGGCACCACTAGGTCTGGGGGCACCACTCTGCCGGGAGCCCGGACAGACGGGAAGCAGTGGAGCATGTAAGAGCAGGGCTGCTGGGTCCTAGAGAGAGCCGAATGCAGCACAGTCTGAGGGAGGGGATTGGCTGCTGGGGTCTCTGGGCAGGGGAGGGGGAAGGAACTCACTTATGAGTGTGACTCTTTCCCCCAGCGTGAAGGCTGCCAGGGCTGAGTTGGGTAAGGTCCTGGGGAGCGGGGGGGGGAGGCTGGCTGCTACCTGCTGAGGAATGACAGTGAAGGCAACTCACTTCCTCACAGGCAGCCAGGATTGGAATGATCACACATGGCTGGGCTGGAGATAGCCAGATAGCACATGTGAAAAATCAGGACAGGGGGTTGGGGTAGGGAGAGCAGATGTCCCACTTTTATAATTTTGGGGTCTTTTTCTTATATAGACTCCTATTCCCCCCCACCTCCTGTCCTGATTTTTCACACTTGCTGTCTGGTCACCCTAGGTGGGGGTAATTGGTGCCTATATAAGACAAAGCCCCAAATATCGGGACTGGCCCTATAAAATCAGGACATCTGGATCTGGTCACCCTAGCTGGGGAGCGCGTCTCTCCCCCCGGACTGGCAGTGATCCATCTCATCCGGGGGGAGCTGCACAGGGCAGGATGAGCTGCTGTGGCTCCATGGGTGCCCCGTCCCTGAGATCAGATGCTGTGCTAACTTCACCATGGTCTGTTGGGCTGGCGGTGGTGCCATTGGCGTGTGATCAGACCTGAGGGTTTGCTGCTGCTGTTGCCACTCTGCACCCCAAGAGGTGGATTTTGGGGTCCTGCAGTTTTCCACCTATCTCCTCCTCTACTGCAGCTGTTGGACCAGCAGGCGGGGGGAGGGGGGGTGAGCCAAGCATGAAAGCAGTACTGTGTTGCCATTTTGATTGTCATTGAGCAAATTTGTTTGCCAAAAATGCTTGCTAACAATCCTGAATTCAATTTCAATTTTTTTTTAAAAATCAATATCTTAGCAAAAACAGAAAATTAAGTTGTTGACAATTATTGTGACAAGTTTGGTATGGGGAAGGGAGTGGGCCAGTTTTCATCAGAGAAACAAAAAATGTGTTGACTGACTTTCCTATAGCCCTGTTACTGCTAAATAGAGCCCTCCAACAACTGTAATATGCTCATCTCCTTACTAGTGTACAGAGCAGGGGTCGCAACCTACGGCACACATGTGCCAAAGGTGGCACACGAGCTGATTTTTGATGGCATGCAGCAGCAGGGGCTGAGCGGCTCAGCCTGCCACTGCTCTGGGTTCCGGCTGCTGCCCCATTGCCACCCGGGGTCCCGGCTGCCAGCCCCACTCAGCACCTGCTGCTGGCTGGGACCCCAAGGAACCCCAGGCTGGCAGCAGGCTGAGCAGGCCGGCGGCTGAGACCCCAGCTGAGCCACTCAACCCGCTGTCGGCCTGGGGTTCCATTCACTCAGCTGGTAGCAGGCTGAGCGGGACTAAATTCAATGAAATAGGAAAACAAGAGCAACTAAATGACAAAGTGCAAGAACCTAGAGCAGTGGTCCCCAACCTTTTTCGTCTGGCAGGTGCCAGATGAAGGACCATGGTGGCGGACGAGCATCCACCAAAATGCCGCCAAATTCGGCGGCATTTCAGCGGCGATGCCTCTGGATGACGCTGCTTGTCGGCAGCAAGCAGTGTCATCCAGAGGTGTCGGTGCCAATGCCACCAAATTTCGGCAGGCATTTCGCAGATGCTCGTCCTCCGGCCAGTACGCAGGTGCACTGAGAGGCTCCTGTGGGCGCCATGGCGCCCGCGGCTATAAGGTGCCACAGGATTCTCTGCTGCTTTTACTGAAGCACAGTGATCATTTTGATTTAAATGGACTTGAACAGTACGAAGAATTGAGTTGTTGCCACATGCAAAATCAATGATGGACATTGTACAGTTTATTCATACCAGAAAACTTAACATATATCCCAATGTGTACATTGCCACTCGTTTTCTACTGACAATTCCTGTAACAGTAGCATCAAGAGAATGGAGTTTCTCAAAACTAAAGCTCATTAAAAACTATCTCCGTTCTACAATGAGTCAGGAACACTTGATCGGTCTTGCTATTCTCGCAATCAAACAAGACATCACTTTGTGTTTGTCATACGATGACATTCTTACTGATTTTGCAGCCAAAAAAGGCAGAAAGATTGCTTTTAATTCAAAACTAATCCTTGTTTCAATACCTCTTCATAGAAATTGCCAATAAAATGTTGACAAATTTAAAAAATTATATTATTTGCATCGTTCTGTCAAATCAGAATTTTTTCTATAGTGCTACTTTTTAGTGCTAGTCCATCAGCATGACAAGGTGCTTAATTAAGTTAAACTGGTTTTAATAACATGCATGTGGCAAGTTTTCCAATACTGCAAGCTTATGTTTGTGTTGCTAAGAGCAAGTCAGGCACAGGGGCACCAGTTTAATAATCCTGCCTAGGGCACCATAAATCCTAAGGACGGCCCTGCATGTACTCCCCAGCTCAGGATGCAGCAGCAATTCCTGTCACAGGCAGTGTGTGGAGGGTGCGTTACTTTGCCTTGTAGCAGAGAGTTCCACCGTCACCAGCTTTTCTGTGCAATTGGAGTCAACACAGCGCGGTTCCAAGCCCCCTCCCCCCGGCCACTCAGTCCCCTGCCATAGGGCCAGACCAGCGCTGGTGCCCCCTAGAGGGGAAAGGACCAGTGTCCTAGTCCCTGCTCCAGAATCTTGTGCGCTCTGGGTGGAGGGCCAGGACGCCGGGTTCTATTTCGGATTCTGGGAGGGGAGTGGAGGCCAGGGGGTTAGAGTGGGTGGGGGAGGGCAGAACTCCTGGATTATATCCCCTCTCTCTGACTCAGTTTCCTCATCTAACAATGATATTGGGGGGGGATGTATCCCTGCTGCCCCCTGCTGGAGGGGACGAGCCCTGCTCTGTGTGTGTGTCCCTGCTGAGCGTTGCTGTGTGATACCTGTGTGATACAGGCAGCAGACACACACACACACACACACACACACAGCAGGGCTGATCCCTTCTCCAGCACAGGCAGCAGACACACACACACACACACCTCGCAGGGCTCTTGCCCTCCAGCTGGGGGGGGAGGGGCGGACACACGTCCCCCCCCACACACACAGCAGGCCTGATCCCCTCTCCAGCACGGGCAGCAGACACACACAACAATACACAGAGCACCCGGGCTGATCCCTTAACTCCAGCACGGGCAGCAGACACACACACATACATACACACACACAGAAGCAGGCTGATCCCTTCTCCAGCAGGGCAGCAGACACACACACATACACACACACAACACATACACACACAGCAGGGCTGATCCCCTCTCCAGCACGGGCAGCAGACGCACACACATACACACACACAACACACACACACACCAGGGCTGATCCCTTCTCCAGCACGGGCAGCAGACACACATACACACACACACACAGCAGGCCTGATCCCCTCTCCAGCAGGGGCAGCAGACACACACACACACACACCACAAACAGTCTTTCTCTCTCCCCGCTCCCCTCCAGACACTCACGAAAGGCCCTTCTCCCTGCGCAGCGGACTCGGACCCGCCCCCACCCGGCGCCCCCCACCCCCGGCAGCCGCGTGAGTCGCGCCCCTTTCCCTGTCCGGGGGCTGGGCAGCCTGGCCCCCATCCCCGCGGCCTCTGGGCTCCTACCAGACAGGGTTAACCTCCCGCCCGCTGGAACAATTTGTATGGGAGGGGGCTCTGAGAGCCCTTGACCCAAACTGCAAACTCCGTATATATAATAGAAACCACGTCAAGCACGGCTGGTTCCAGCACCTAGTCCCCCACCCCCCGGGAAACCAGCGCTACGCGCCTCAAGCAGCTGGGGAAACTGAGGCACGGGGACAGGCAAGAGTCCTGGCTCCCAGCCCGTCCTTTGTTCTACCCTCTAGACCCTACTCCTTTCTACGGGCCAGGAGTAGAACCCAGGAGTCCTGGCTCCCAGCCCACCCACCTCGCCAAATCTAATCCCTGGAGAATTGTTCCTTCAGGTGAGTGATTTTGCTTTTGCTGTGGAGAATTGGCGAGGGGGGCGAGCTGGGATTTAATGGGTTAGAGCAGGTGGGCTGGGAGCCAGGATTCCTGGGTTCCTTCCACTCCCAGCTCTGGGAGGGGACTGGTATCTAGTGGTTACATGGGGGCTGGGAGCCAGGACTCCTGGGTTCCTTCCACCCCCAGCTCTGGGAGGGAACTGGTATTTAGTGGTTAGATGGGGGGTGGGGGGAAGGCAGGACTCCTAGGAGACAAGTGAAGTCTAGCGGATGGGGGAGGGGAGTAATCCGGACTCCTGGGTTCTATTCACAGCCAGGGATGCCACCCCGCCAGTTCTGTAGCGGAGACCTTGAGGATGGATGCCGTTGCTCTGGCTACAGCTGTACAGTGTGTCTGGGAACATTGCAGGGGGGGCGGGGGGGACAGGTGAACGGGTCCCGCCAGGGGGCGGTGGGAACCGGCAGGAGAGGGAAGGTACGTTCTGTTCCTGGCTGGGGGGCTTGGAGGCAGGACACCTGGGTTCTAGCTGTGGGAGGGGAGTGGGGTCTAGTGGGGGGAGGCAGGAGGCAGGACTCCTGGGTTCTCTCTCCAGCTCTGGCCACAGAGTGGGGTCTAGTGGTTGGGGGGGGGGGTGAGATAGAATTTATACAGAGGCGTGAACGCCAGAGAAGAGGAAGGAGCGACAGACGCTCCCCCAGCGAATCAGTCGCAGAGGCAGGAACAGGACCCAGGAGTCCTGGCTCCCAGCGCCCCCCTGCTCTGCCCCACACGCAGGGCTGCCAAGCAGCGCTTCGGACGAGGCTTTTCATCCCCCCGCAAGGAGCTTGGGACTCGCTGAGTTCTGAGAAAAGCAGCGAGAACCCCCCGGCGAATGTCGGTGAGTCCTGCTCAGGGTTGTTGCTAATAATAATGATAAACAGAATAGCAATATGGGGGGGCGGGGGGGCTAAGAAACCCTCTCCTTACTGTGGAAATATGATGTTGGCAACTTTAAATCCACCCAGAGCCAGGGAAAGAACCTAGCAATCCTGGCTTCCAACCCCCCCGTGCTGACCACTAGACCCCACTCCCCTCCCAGACCCAGGGAAAGAATCCATGAGTCCTAGTCCTGGCTCCCAACCTCGCCCCACCCTGCTCTAACCACTAGACACCACTCCCCTTCCAGAGTTCAGGATAAAACCCAGGAGTCCTGCCTCCCAACACCCCCCACCCTCTAACCACTGGACCCCACTCCCCTCCCAGAGCTGGGAATAGAACCCAGGAGTCCCAGCTCCCAGTCTCCCCACCCCCACCATAACCACTAGATCCCACTGCCCTCCCAGACATGGGGATAATAACCAGGACTCCTGCCTCCCACCCCTGCACCCCAACCAATAGACCCCACTCCATTCCCCTCCCACAGCTAGAGCTAGAACCCAGGCGTCCTGCCTCCCAGCCCCCCGTCTAACTACTAGACCCCTCTCCCCTCCCATAGCTAGAGCTAGAACCCAGGAGTCCTGCCTCCTAGCCCGCCCCCACCCTCTAACCACTAGACCTCCCTCCCCTCTCAGAGCTGGGGATAGAAGCCAGGAGTACTGCCTCCCAGTTCCCCCCCTCTAACCACTAGACCCCTCTCCCCTCCCACAGCTAGAGTTAGAACCCCGGAATCCTGACTCCAATTCTCTGCCCCCCCCCCCCCCCCCACACACACATGCCCTTCCAGCTGGCACAGGGGCCTGGGCTCCAGCAGCCGGCTGCTGGAGTGATGATCATGCAGCAGCCATGCTCAAGCCCTAACCACCCCCCACAGGGGCAGGGGACCTGGGGAGCTGGCTCCTCGCCCAGTGCTGAGCACTGAGCGCCTCCGGCCCCCCAGGCTGCCTGCTGGCACAGCACCCAGCTGAGCTCTCACCCCCAAGGGGCTGGGAAATTGATGCATTAGGATGGAAGCATTGGGCCCAGCTGGCTGTTTGGGAACAAAGCAGGGAGGGGGGCCTGCGGTCAGTGCAACTGTGCCCATTAGCGTCACTAAGTGAGCGGGGCTCAGAGAGAGAGAGGGGTGGGGGGAGCCGTAACACACACATACACATGCACGCACACACACACTCATTCCTTCCAGCAGGGTCGGAGACACACACACAAACACACACACACAAACGTACCGGGTCAGACCAAAGGTCCATCTAGCCCAGTATCTGTCTACTGACAGTGACCAATGCCAGGTGCCCCAGAGGGAGTGAACCTAACAGGCAATGATCAAGTGATCTCTCTCCTGCTATCCATCTCCATCCTCTGACAAACAGAGGCTAGGGACACCACTTTTTTACCCTTCCTGGCTAATAGCCATTTATGGACTTAGCCACCATGAATTTATCCAGTTCCCTTTTAAACATTGTTATAGTCCCAGCCTTCACAACCTCCTCAAGTAAGGAGTTCCACAGGCTGACTGTGCGCTGTGTGAAGAAGAACTTCCTTTCATTTGTTTTAAACCTACTGCCTATTAATTTCATTTGGTGACCCCTAGTTCTTGTATTATGGGAATAAGTAAATAACTTTTCCTTATCCATTTTCTCCACCTCACTCATGATTTTATAGACCTCTACCATATCCCCCCTTAGTCTCCTCTTTTCCAAGCTGAAGAGGCCTAGCCTCTTTAATCTTTCTTCATATGGGACCCTCTCCAAACCCCTAATCATTTCAGTTGCCCTTTTCTGAACCTTTTCTAGTGCTAGAATGTCTTTTTTGAGGTGAGGAGACCACATCTGTACACAGTATTCGAGATGTGGGCGTCCCATGGATTTATATAAGGGCAATAGTATATTCTCTGTCTTATTCTCTATCCCCTTTTTAATGATTCCTAACATCCGGTTTGCTTTATTGACCGCCTCTGCGCACTGCGTGGACATCTTCAGAGAACTGTCCACGATGACGCCAAGAGCTTTTTGCTGACTTGTTGCAGCTAAATTAGCCCCTTTCATATTAGCTCCCATTATCATACACAACCATTAGTTTAGTTCGTACATGGGTAGTGGTGGGGGTGGAGGTTTGGATCATCCAGCATTCAGCTGAGACTGGGACCTCAATGGTGGCCCAGTTAATGAGTCCTGGCTCCCAGCCCCTGCCTGCTCTAACCTACCAGACTCCACTCCTCTCCCAGAGTCATGGGTAGAACCCAGGTGTCCAGGCTTCCAGCCCCTGCCTACCATGACTAATCAGATCCCATTCCCCTCCCAGAGCCAGGGATAGAACCCAGGTGTTCGGGCTCCCAGCCCCTACCTGCTCTAACCTACCAGACCCCACTCCCCTCCCAGAGTCATGGGTAGAACCCAGGAGACCTGGCTCCCAGCCCTCGATCCAACCTCCAGGGAGAGAACCCAAGCATAGAGCCTTTCACAACCTACCCTGTCTCTTCAGCAGGGAGATGCCACCCATCAATGCCACATCTGGGGAGGCCTCGCTGCGCCAGGCCATGAAGGTCACCACGGCCGTGGCCTTTGGCTTCATCTTCTTGGCAGGGGCGGCCGGGAACGGGGCGGTGCTGTGGGTCACGGGCTGGAAGCTGCGCTGGACCCCCAACACTGTGTGGTTCTTCAACCTGGCCGTGGCCGACGTGGCCTCCACCTCTCTGATCCTGGTCACCGTCCTGTACCTGTCCCTGGATCTGGACTGGCCCTTTGGCTCCGTGGCCTGCAAGTTGGCCAACTGCCTCTTCGGCTTGAGCCTCTGCAGCGGGGTCCTGCTGCTCAGCGCCATCAGCGTGGACCGGTGTGTGGTGGTGGTGGCCCCGGTCTGGTGCCGCAATCACCGCACGCCACGGCTCAGCTGGGTGGCCTGTGCCACTATCTGGGCCCTGTCGCTGGCCACCTTCGTGCCCAGCTCCTTTCTCTTCTCTGAGCTATCTTTGGAGAGGAACCGGAGCTCCTGCAGCAACCTGGATGTCTTCCAAGACTGGAGGCGCCAAGAGGCTAAGATCTTGACCGTGTTCATCTTCCTCTCCCAGTTCCTCCTGCCCTTGATGGTCATTTCCGTGTCCTACTCCATCCTGGTGGTGGCCATGAGGCGGAAGAGGCTGACCAAGTCCAGCAAGCCCCTCTTGGTGGTCACCAGAGTCATCTTCTGCTTCTTCCTCTGCTGGTCGCCCTACCATGCCTTGGCCTTAGCCAGGATCTCCACGGCCCACATGCCCAGCGCCGTGCGCCTCGTGGCCATCCCTCTCTCCAAGTGCCTGGCCATGTTCAACAGCTGCATCAACCCCCTGCTCTACGTCTTTGCCGGGAGGGAGTTCCAGGATGCTGTGCGGAGGCCGCTGGTGCAAGCCTTCAAGGCAGCCTTCGAAGAGGCGCCACCAACCCATGTGTGACGGGGGAGACGCCATACTGCAGGGATCCAGCTGAGGGAGCTCTCCCCTGGCAGGCAGGGCTAGCCCTGATGCCTCAGCATGGCACTAGGGGGCGCTGTGCTGCAGGGGGCGGGATGGGGGCTCTCCCCTGGCGGTCAGGGCCAGCCCTATGCCACTAGGGGGCGCTGTACTGCAGGGGGTGTGGTGGGGGCTCTCCCCTGGGAGTCAGGGCTGGCCCTGATGCCTCGTCATGGCACTAGGGGGCGCTGTGCTGCAGGGGGCGGGATGGGGGCTCTCCCCTGGCAGTCAGGGCCAGCCCTATGCCACTAGGGGGCGCTGTACTGCAGGGGGTGTGGTGGGGGCTCTCCCCTGGGAGTCAGGGCTGGCCCCGATGTCTCAGCCTGGCACTAGGGGGTGCTGTGCTGCAGGGAGTGGGCTGTCCCCATGCAGTCAGTGCTGGCCCCAATGTCCCCCTAACACTCAGGAGTGCTGCAGGCGAGAGGACAGGGGTTCTCTCCCTGGCAAGTCAGGATGACCCCATGCCCCAGTGTGGTGCTAGGGGCGCTGTGCTGCAGGAGCAGGCGGGGAGGCCTCCCCTGCAGTGCTGGCTGGCCCCAATGCCCCAGGCTGGCACTAGGGGGCGCTGTGCTGCAGGGAGCAGGGCGGGGGCTCTCCCCTGGCAGTCTGGGCTGGCCCCAATGCCCCAGGCTGGCACTAGGGGGCGCTGTGCTGCAGAGAGCGGGGGGCTCTCCCTTGGCAGGCAGGACTGGCCCCCATGCCCCTGGGTGGCAGTAGGGGGTGCTGTGCTGTGCTGCATGGGGCAAGGTGGTAGCTGCCCTTGCAGGCAGGGATGGCCCCCATACCCCAGTGTGGTGCTAGGGGGCGCTGTGCTGCAGGGGGGCTCTGCCCATTATGAGAGACCCTGCCTGGGACATGGACATTTTCCTATGTCACCTGCCCCTGGGTCCTTTCCTCTCAGGTTGGGGGCAAAGCTGTGGCTAGAATCAAGATCTCAAGCCCCGTGTCCCACCTCCTCTCTCCTGGCCTCAGGTGGGAGCTGGCCAGGAAGCACAAGTGCAGTTTGGAAGGAAACTCCTCCCACCTTGGTTCTGAACAGAAACAAAAGACACCTAACGTAAAGATACCAGATTGTGAAACTTGTCACAGCAGGTTTGAAAAAAAACCCCAAACCCAAGGTTGGTTTGGGCGCATGGGAACAGTTTGATGCCACCAGGACTTGTTAAATACAATTGATAAAATACCAATCATATAAAAATGACTATTGACCAAGACATGACCACCCCCACACCCCCTGAAACGGCGACTTGTTTGCCTTTGCTGTATTTCAAAAGCCCAGCCGAACCCATTCTGGTGTTTCCATTTGCTCCATTGCACAACGCACCCAGGTCAGTGGTTCCTGTCTTAATAACAACAGGAGATACATCTATCTCCTAGAACTGGAAGGGACCTTGAAAGGTCATGAAGTCCAGCCCGCTGCCTTCACTAGCAGGACCAAGTACTGATTTTTGCCCCAGATCCCTAAGGGGTCCCCTCAAAGATTGAACTCACAACCCTGGGTTTAGCAGGCCAATGCGCAACCCACTGAGCTATCCCTCCCCTAGAAACATCAAAATCATCAAATCCATCCGGAAACCCCAAAAAAGGGTCATTTTGAAATGAAACAACTCAGCTAAGTCCACCGGCTTTGAACCTGCCTCCCCTACCAGGGAACTGTCTCTGAACAGATGCCTTCCCCAGCCTGTGTCCATTTCAATCCAGTGGTGTTTTCCAACACAGACTCCGCCCTTTGGAAAACCTCAGGCAGCTCTCCTGGAGGGGGCAGCCTCCACTGGGGGTACAAAGAGCCCCCCAACAGGTGACAGACCCATCTCTGCCCCCAGCAGTCATGGTACTTACAGGGAGAGAAGGAAGGGATCAAGAGGCTGTTCTCCAGGGGCTTGGGGAGGGATCCTTCCCCTCAAAGGAGCCCAGCTGGCTCAGGGGGACAGGGAACATGCAGGCCCAGCTCCAGGCTGGCTTGGGGAGGGGCAGGGAACAGGACATGGGCATTTTCCTCTATAGGGGGCAGAGCCCCAGGCTGGGGGAACTGGCTGGCTCGGGGAGCAGGGATGGTCCTAGGGTCCTCGGCTACTGCAGCACTTGTCTGGGAGGAAACTGAAATTCCAGGGAAAGGGTCACAAACTCCCTCAGTGCTTGGCCTGAGGCCCTCGACTTGCCAGCCCCAGCTCAAATCCCTTCCAACGCCCACAAGTCCCCACAGAGGTTTCATGGGGACACAGAATTTTCCATTACAGCCTGTCTCGGCCACTGCAGCTGCCTTGCTCTGGAGCTGGATAAACAGCTACCCCATCCCAGAGCTGGTTGCCTCTCAGCACCACATGAAGGGTTCCTGCAGAACCAGCCCCAGTGCCCCACCCCAGAGGTAGCTGCATCTCAGCAGTAGGTGAGAGATCCCTGTATAAACAGCCCCTGCACCCCACTGCCCCCTAACATTGCTTCAACCCTCTAAGATCCTCTTGTTCCACCCTCCCCTGAGGACCACATAGCTCTGTCCACACCATAACCACGCAGGAACGATCGAGCGTTTTATTAGTCATGGAGAAGAAAAAAATAAAACAAGTTTTCACAAAAAAACCCATTAGCTTGAAAGTGACGTTTCACTAACGGTGGGGGGGGGACGGGACGGGAGGGACTTGTGTTAAAGGGTGCAGGGGGTTAGGGATGACCCTGTATTTGCTCAGTGCATGACCACCAGGGCAGCAGTGAAGGGAAGGGTCACACTGGGGCACAGGCGTTTGCGTGGTAAGGGTGGGAGTGGGACTGATCCAACCCCCCTCGACCTCAAGAGACCACCCCATTCCCCACCAGACAGCTGTGATGCCCCACCCCTTCCAGGCGAGGGGCACAACCCCCAAGAACTTAAAGCAGAGGAATGGGGCAGGACTGACAGCCATGGGGCTAGAACCCAGGGGAAATCCTGAGCCAATTCCTGCCCACCCAGCAGCACCTGAGGGGTGGGGGCTTTTCCCTACCACCACTGAGAGGCCACAGGGTGATCTTGGAGCAGATTTTACCCTCCCCCCCCCCATGACCCAGACCAAGGTCAAGAACCCCCACCCCAAACACTGCCTGTAAAATCCCAGCTCATTTCTCCCAGTGTAGCTCCCCATGGGGGCTGGGGAAAGGGGCTCAAACCCTTGTGAGGGTTTTGAGAATGTCAGCTGACCAGCTGCGGGGGGGGGGGGGGGGAATGTTCTAATCAGCATCTCACACCCTGGAGAGATCACCCGGGGGGGTTTCAGGCCCTTTGCCCCATGGCTGAGAAGCATCTTCAGCCTCCTTGAGGCTGGCATCAGGCAGGCACCTGCCAGCATGAACCTGCCCAGAGCCAAAGGTGAAACTGAAAAAGGAGACCACCGCCCCAAGCCCAGGGTGAAACTGACCAGCACTGAAATTGACATTGAAGAAACCTGTTTCCATGGGGAGGTTTGGTCTTTTCTCTGCTTAAAACTTGCCCCGGGGGGTGGTTCGGGCAGTGGGAGGAGTTTTGATTTTGGGGGGCAAGTGCAATTTACTAACCCCCCCTCAGAGCTATGGGGGGGGCTCTCTGGGAGGGACGGGGGCCTAGGATGGCGATGCTGAGTCTGGAGGGTGTTTAATGCTGCAGAGGAAGAGGAGAAGGCGGCGGATTTCAGCGGAGGGGAGTGAGAACGATGGATGAAGGAGGAGGAGAGCAGGGACACAGTGCACAAAACCAGCTGAAAGCGACCCTGCCCCTATCTCCTCCTGTGCCCCTCACAAGCTGGGCAGGGACTGGAGGGGCGAAGCTGCCGAGAAGGGACACGACGAGCCATCCAGAGGGGGAGACACCGCAGGGATGGGGGACTCCAGGAGCAATGAGGCGCCCCCCAAACTGCAGTGTTTGAGTGTGGGGAGGATACTGGGGGACCGAGTGCTGTGCCCCGGGTGAGTGACCAGATGGGAGAGGGACTGTCGGAGGGGGAAGGGCAGTGATGCCCTGGTGAGCTGATGCCCAAGGGGCTGATTGGAATGTGGGGGGGTCTGTATTGGGCTGTTGGGCACCCCTACCCAACAGGGGTTCATACACATGCACAGAGGCTTGGGGAGGGGCCGGGGACCGAGGGGCCAACGGCAGCTGAAGGTCAAGGAGACGACAGGGCACATCCTCGGGGTCAGGCCAGCGCCAGCACTGTGGGGAGGAGAGGAGGGGGTCAGATCACAGGGTCATGGCTCTCAGCCCCAGATACCCTCCCCCCTTTCCGGATGGAGGAGCTCTCCCCTGCAGGCCCATCCCCCCACAACTGGAGAATCGCAGAAGCCAGATGGGGTATCACTGAAGCGCCCCCACACTTGAGTCAGAGTGGGGGAAACCCAGAAGCCCCCACCCCAATCATACAACACTGCCCCTGATATGATGTGGGGGAGGGAGTTCAAGGCTGAGCCGGATCAGAGGGGAACAGGGAACCCATTCAGACATCTGCTGATTGCCCCAGGGAGAGAAGAGGACATCTGGAACTTCCCCTTTGAACCCCAAACCACTTGGATGTCTCCCCGCTCCATAAAGGAGCCCCCTGCTATGGCCACCCCATCGCACACAGCAGAGAAGGGGTCTTTGACCAAGACACCCCCAAACCCCATGCTCCCAGCAGGTCTGAGTCCCCCCACAGCTGGGGAGGATTGGGGACGGGAGATAATGACTACAGACCTCGCCTAGCACCCCCCACCCCCACAGGGTCCCATGAGGCTGGATCACAGGCAGGGCCCAGTAACACCCCGCTCCCTCTACCTGGTGCAACCCGGTCCCAGCCCCTCCCCGTACCGGTCAGGGCCTCCTGTGCGAAGTATTTCACGTCAACATCCTGGTCCTGCGTGAGCTTCTCCAGCACGGGCTTCACCTCATTCTGCAGGGTGCTGCGGGGTGCAGCGGGGGAGTTAGGGGAACCCACACAGCAAGAGACATGGGGGGCAGAGCAGACTGGAACCTTGGCCCAGGGAATCCTCCCCCCCACACTCGCAGCTACTCCGAGAACCGCAGCTGTGAGTCCTGCCTCCCTCTGCCCCTCCCCTTGATGCCCCCAGCCCTGCCTCAGTACTCCCCCCCCACCCCCACCCCCACCCCCTATCCCCAAGCTCCTCTAGAAGATCCAACGTCACCTTCCCAACCCACCCAACCCTGTCGACAACCCCAGCCCGGCCCAGCCCTGCCCCTTGGCTGTACCTGTTGTCCAGGATTGGTCCTATTTTCTGCAGAGACTTGGCTACGTTGAAGCGGACGTTGGCCACGGCATCGCCCGCCATGCGCAGCACAGTGGGCAGCATGTGTTTGGTGGTGATCTCCTGCCCGCACACCTCCGAGAGCACCTGGGGGGCGGGGGGAGAGTGTTACGCCAGCGCTGAATCTGTGCCGATCGCCCAAAACAGGAGTAGAACCCAGGAGTCCTGGCTCCCAGCACTAACCTGTAGACCCCCATTTTCCTCCCAGAGCTGGGGAGAGAACCCAGGAGTCCTGGCTCCCAGTCCCCCGCTCTAACCCTTCGGCCCCCCAACCCAGGCATCTGGGCTCCCCCTGCCCCTAGCAGGGCACTCACATTGATGCAGAAGAGCGTGGTCATGCGGTGCAGGTAGTTGGGGTCATTCGACATGGCCAGCACTTTGGGGATGATGGTGGCGTGGGCCCAGTCTTTGCCAAATTTCTCCACCAGCTTCTTCAGGTTGCTAGTGGCTGCCTCCCGGATGGCGTAGACTGGAAAGGGAGGAGAAAACACATCACCAGGGTGGCTGGGGCTCTGCGCCAATCCTGGCTGCTGGCTACCAACAGTGGCACGTTAACCCCGATCCCTCCCCCCTGAGATCTGGGCTAGGAAGAGTCACCCTCTGGATTCTAAGTCTTCAGGGGTTACAATTCACCCTGCTCCCGGCAGCCCACATTCACCTGGTGCCCAGTTTATCCCCCATTTTCAGCAGCTGCCCTGCAAAACACAATATTTGTCGAGGTTTTCCCTCTATGTTTCTGGGAATTCTCATGTAAAACACAGGCGCTTTCTGCTTCAGCTTTCCCTGCCGTGCAAGAGTTGCCGATTGTCCCTAATAATCCCCCATCAGATGCCAATAGAAATCCCCACCAGCCTCGGGGCTTGGGGTTTCTCGTGGCCAAGGCGGTGAAGAATTGGCTGTTCCTTTTAAACAAGAGCTGGGATTTTTGCATGATCTGAGTCCAGAAGTGCCGAATTGGATCAGCCGGCGTCATCGCCGCACAGCACAGGCCGTTCCATTTCCTCCAGCTGCCCCCGGATGGAGTCCTACAACTTGCGCGTGGCTAAGAGCATCTTCCAGAGATACCTCAAGTCTGGATCTGTGCCTTATTCTCACATGAATTTAGGTGGCTCCCCTCTGGGAAGAACTGAGGAAGCCAGGCCGAGCCACGCCCAGGAAGCAGAGCAGACACTGGGGGGAACTGGGGATGGAGTCCTGAGACAGGGCCCACCCGGACCAGGAAGAGATGAACGGCAGGAGTGGCTGGCGAAGGGAAGCAGCAGGTGAACGCTGCTGGGGAAGACACGAGGCGAGAGGCGCTGGGCCAGGCAGCAGAGGGTTTCGGTGGAGCCCGAGAGGGGCTGAACTATTAATTCGGGCACCTGGGTTGGGCTCTAAGCTAGACCTTTTGCTGTCGTGGAAGGGGAGTGAAGTGACAGGTGGAGAACCGAGCCACCGACTCCCCAGAGATGGAGTTGGGAGAAGACCCCAGCTGGGACTGGAAACAGCCACTGGAGGAGGACGTGTAGGGTACAAGAGGCAAAGCCCTATGCAATGCCATGTCCAACCACAAGGGGAGCCCTGGAGGTGAGGATGCCCCACCATTTACACCCCAAGCCAAATCACACAAGCAGGCCTAGGATGCTGCATCTCTAGCCCTCTGTCCCACCCACCGCCCTGCAGCTGAGGGGAATTCTCACCTCCTCCTGCCCCTACGTAACCCCCTTCAGGAGTGGACTACCCCTGGGGAGCCCCCCACACATTCCATTCCAGAGCAGTGGGGGAGTGAAATCAACTGAGTCTTGCTCACCCCATAGCACTGAACTGAGCCACAGAGCTGAGGAGCAAAGCTGTCCTGAAACCAACCAGACTCCTGTTAATTGCATTTCCCTGAGGGAAGTGACCTAGATCTTGTCAGTGTCACTGGCTGTGACAGCTCGGACCAAGTGGATGGGGCTATAAAACCCCCAAGCAGAGGCTCTGGGAGCTCTTATAAGTCAATAGACCAAAGGGCAATTAGTCAGCAAAGGGTAATTTGTTTGCATTCGAGTAGGAAGCAGAGCCTCTGTAGTGGCTGTGTCTGAGCGGCGCCTGGCAGAGACAGCTCTGGCCCCACAGAGCGCAGTCGAAATGAAGGAAGGAAGGAGTGAGACCCCCGATTTCTAAGCAATCCAAGCCCTGCTGGTGGTTACAGCCAGTTTGTGGCACAGCCACGAACAGAGCCCAGGAGTCCTGCCACCCAGCCCTCTGCGTGAGTCTCAAGCAGCCTTTGCCTCCTGTGACCTTAGAGCCCATCTCCCACGATGCACCACTGCTCGGTCAGAGTTGCGAGGCTCCACCCTGCAGAGGCGAAGTCCCCACTCAAACCAAGGGCCCTAGAGCCAGCACTGCCCATGGGGGGAGCCCTGAGGGGCGGGTCCCTGGAGCGACACTCACCATGATCCACCAGCCAAGCCATGCACAAGGAATTCAGCTTCTCGTCAAAGAACTCCACCCCCTGGAAAGGAAGAGACCGTTAGCTCTGGAACTCAGTGCCAGACCCGGGACACGGTGGGAGAGACGGGGCCTCTGGAAAACAGGCACTGTTCTCATTTCATGGATGAGGGGCTCCTGGAGGAGAGAACCCAGGAGTCCTGGCTCCCAGGCCCCTGATCTCACCCACTAGAAACCCCACTCCCATGGGTTCTCTCCCTAGTTCTGGCAGGAGTCCTGGCTTCCAGCAACCCCAGGCCTGACGAATTGAGCTCCCTGCAGCACAGCGCCCCCTAGGGCATCGGGGCTAGTCCTGACTGCCAGGGGAGACCCCTGCAGCACAGCGCCCCCTAGTGCTACACTGGGGTACCGGGGCCAGCCCTGACCAAGTGAGAAGCCTAGACCCCCTTATTCAAATCCTGATCAGGCATCTCCCCGCTTAGCAAGAGACAGGACACCAACCAAGCCTGACCCTCCAGGCCCTGAATCATGAAGCCCCCTCGCTCCCCATGGCCTCCTTACCAGCTGCCCGGCCAACAGGGGCATGTACTCGATGATGGCCAGCCTGACGCGCCACTTGGCATCCTCGGCCAGCTCCACGATGGCCGGCAGCAGCGACTGCGAGAGCTGCCGGATGCCGATCACCTCGTTGACGCAGTCCAAGTTCGAGATGATGTTGAGCCGAACCTCAGGGCACTGGGGGGAGGGGCAGAGCTTAGAGCAAAGGCTTTCCACACAAGATGGAACCCAGGAGTCCCAGCTCCCCAATGCTGTAATCACTGGGACCCACTCCCCTCCCAGAGCCAGGAATTGAACCCAGGAATCCTGGCTCCCAGCTCCCCATGCTATAATCACTAAACCCAACTGAGCTCTTCCCAAAGGAAAAAACAGCTACCAGCAAGACAGGAGCACAGCACAGTGGCCCCGAAATGCAGCCACCTCTGGGGCGGGGCTCTCACCTCGTCCTTGAGCTGGGCCAGGAAGAGCGGCAGCAGGTGCTCGATGGTGTTGTCCTTGCCCAGGATGGGTGACAGCCCCATGATGACAGAGGCCAGCGCCGACTTGACGTGCTGATTGGCGTCTGACACCAGCTCCTGCTCGGGGAGGAGGGGGGGTGTTAACACAGATGGACCGACGCCAGCCTCATGGCACTGTGAACTGCAGGGGCTGCCTCCCACAATCCCCTGTGCTCCCCTTAAACCTCCCATGCCTCCTCCACCCTCAACCCCCCCCACCTCACCCACTACCCCTTCACACTCCTGTCCTTGGTGGCAACCCCTGACCCCAACTCCCACCATCCTCTTATGCCCGTGCTCCCTGGGCCCTCTACATCCCTCTCCCCATGCTCCCCTGCCCTTCCACCACATCCTGTGCCCCCTATTCTCACACCCTCCTCCCCCCGACACCATGCTTCCCTCTACCCCATTGTGCCCCTATGCTACCCTACCGCCCACCCATCCTTCCCCTGTTAGAGGCGGGATGCCAGCAGCAAGGGGGAATCAGGTTGAGCCCCAGCCCATACCTTGATGCAGGGCAGTATCTGGGTCATGATGACGTTCTCACGGCAGTCGGCTGACAGGTTCTCACAGAACTCTGGGGAGGGCAGATGGTGAACGGGGACAGGGGTTAACGAGGGGGAAGCAGCTCCCATAGGGGGCTGGGGCCAGCTGCTTCAGGAGGCTGGCACAGGGGACCGGAGTTCAGACATGCAGCAAGTGACCTTCCCCCACCCCCTTTGTCTCCCCAAGTCTATTTGCTCCCTCCCAAATCTCCCCCCAACAGCAGAAAGGACCAGGATCATAACCACCGTCCATCCCCCTCCCCCTATGGCCTCCCCCAAGGGGCCAGGATCAGCTGAGGTCAATACCCCACACCCAGCAGGGTAGGACCACCCCTGTCTATCCAGTCCACGAGACAGGCATGACCATTCCAGCTCCAGCCAATTACCCTGGGCTCCAGCCACGGAGTTCCCAGCCTGTCCCTGGGGGACACTATAACCAACACACAGCCTCACCCACAACCTCCATCCACCCTCCCCGCAACAACCCCTTCTGGCTGGTCCTTCCAGAGGCAAATCTTGACAGAGGGGGCACCAAGGCTGACCTTTGACCTTGTGGGAGGCAGCAGCCCGCACCTCGGCCTCGCAGTCCTTCATGAGGTTCTGGAAAGCCGGCACCAGGTCGGTCTTGGTGATTTCAGGCCCGACGGCTTTCTGGAGCTGTGAGGGAGAAGAAGAGAAAGGGCAGTGGGTCAGCAAGGGACTCACAGGTCAGAGCATTTCAGGGATCCGGGCCCCAGACAGATGGGGAGTCACCAGATCAACAGCCTGTCAATTTCAGCTCAGGGGAAATTGACAAGCATCAACACTGTGCAGGGATCTCAATTCCCACTGGCAGCCCCTGCGATCCCAGCCCTGGGCTCCCGCCTCCCTCAAAGCTCTGCCAGTGCCCCTCACTCCTGACCCACAGCCTCCTGCCAGCCCACACAACATTAGGTCACCGCAGATCACTGGAGCGAGGAGGAAAGCAGCAGTCACCTCTGTGAACTTATCAGCCACCATGTACCGGACCCGCCATGATTTGTCCTCTGCCGCTTGCCGTAGCGTGGGCATCACCAAGGACTCCAGGTCCTCCTGGGGCAGGAGCTGAGCGATATTGACGCAAGCCTCCACCGCCAGCAAGCGCACAGAGTCCTGCGGGAGAGAGGCAGGGATGGGTTAACGCCAGACCCCACTCCCCTCCCAGAGCCAAGAGGAAGACCCAGGAGTCCTGGGCCCCACCCCCCTCCTTGAGTCAGGGAGAGAACACAGGAGAACCCAGCCCCCTCCCCCACGCAGCTCTCACCTGCTCATCGGAGGCCAGGTTGGAGAACATGGGGATAATCTCGCCCTTCACATGCTCCAGCTCCAGGACCTTAGCGAACTCGCCCAGCTTGGAGGCTGCCGCCCTCCTCACCATGGGGGTGTCGTCGGAGCACAGGTTCCGGAAGTACCTGCCGGGGACAGGGGAGTGAGATGCCTGTAAGAGCTCCTCCCTGTCACCCCGGTTCAGCCCCAGGGCTCATCTAGCCTGGTGTCCCACCCTGGATCAGACCAGTCAAAGGAGGGTGAACCTCATCTCAACTGCCTCCAATCAGAGAGAGAGAGAGAGAGAGAGACTGATCCCATTTCTGAGGGGGATTATGAGGTAACAGGGACTTGTTCCATGGACACGGGGTCCCTTCCGGCCCCGTGATTAGCCCTGCGGGGGGAGGGAGGGGTCCCACTGACCCAGAGGCTCTCACCCAGCCCTGCATTCAGCCCTGCAAGGGTCTCCCCCAGTCACACAATCGGCCCCATAGGGGTTTCACTCACTGCCGGAGCTCTGCCTTGACCGAGCTGGACACGCGAGGGTAGCAGACGCTGAAGAGGCCACAGGCCGAGGTGCGGGAAGTGAACCAGTCACCTCCCGCCAGGCGCTTCACCAGGGGCACGAAGTGTCCCTCCAGGTCCGAGGGCGAGTGCTCATGGGAGATGGCGCGCAGTGACTCCACCGCCTTGTCTCGCACCACTGTCTCCTCCACCGTCGCCAGGCTCTCCAGGGGGGGCTGCGGGGGGCAGTGAGATCGAGGCTGGACTGATTCCACCCCTGCTTGGAGTGGGGAGAGAACCCAGGAGTCCAGCCCCCTCCCCTTCCCCCCCAAACCCACAACACCCCACTCAGAGCTGGGATAAAACCCAGGCGTCCTGACTCCCAGCCCACCCCCACCAAACCACTGGACCCCACTCCCCGGCTTAGAGCTGGGGAGAGAACCCAGGCATCCTGCCTCAAAGTTCCCCCCACTCCCTCTCTAACCCACTAGACCCCACTGCCCTCCCAGAGCTGGGGATAGAACCCAGGCGTCCTGACCTCCCACCCTCAGTGCCCCTACGATGAGGCTCCATGCCCTAGGTGGCAGGGGTCTGACCTACCAGTAAGCAGTGCACATATTCGGGTCCCCCAACCAGAGCGGTGAAGGTCCCCAGCTGTTCAGCCAGAGCCAGCAGCACCTCGTCCTCATCGTAAATCGTGTCTGCAAGAGAAGTGGCAGGTGAGCAGGGAGAGGACGAGGCGATGGACGCCTTGGAAAGCCAGGCGCGTGGGTTCAGAGGGGAATCGAGAGCCGCTAGTTGACTCATCACAGGGCCCTGTCTCACCAACTCACCTGGACACAGGGTTTCAGCAGTAGCGTTCCAGAGCCTGCTCCTGCCATGAAGGGGGGGTGGAAAGCCTACAGCCCCCGCTCCAGCCCTGCAAAGCCCCTGCCCCCCTCACCCCCCGCCCACCAACAGCCCTGTCCTCAGCCACCAGTGCTGGCTCTTGCTATCCACCATTTAAAAAGCACAGCGGTCGGCGGTAGTTTACTCAAGGTCAAAGTGGGGGTAGAACCCAGGAGTCCTGACTCCCAGAGCCCCTTGCTCTAACCCACTAGCCTGACTGCCCTCCCAGACCCAGGGCGAGAACCCAGGAGTCCTGCAGGCCAGCGTGGAGCCCTCTGGTTACCTGTGAGGAAAGGCAGGAGCTCACTGCGGGTCCTCTCCACACCGAGGGCCAAGGCAATGGTGGAGAGTTTCTTGATGCTGTTGAGCCGTAGCTGTGTGGAGAGGAGAGTGGGTGAGAACTAGGTGACCGGTGCAGACCAGGGAGGGGGACGCTGGGGTAAAAGCTAGGTCAGACCCCGGGGATCTGAATCACCACTGAAATCGGCTTCCCACCTGGCGATTTAAAAGCAAGGCAATTTGTAATGGCGGCTTTCCGCAAGGGGATTGCAATTGCCTCACTTCAAATTGCGATTTAAATTGCCAAGTTTAATTAACTTCTCCATTTGGGCTGCAGTGATGGTCTAAAGAAAGGCGCATTCTCCCTGGCTGATGGGACCATTAAAACACGTCAATTACAGTTAAATGGAGCCCTCAGCCTAGACTTCGTTCGTCTTTTGGCTGCTTAGAAGGAAACACTAACGATATACGTTGATTTAAGCAATTCTAGAGCACAGTATTTTCAGATGCTTATTAATGACATCTGTAATCTGTTAGAAAAAAGTGACTGATCAGTGGCTCGTTCACTAGCTAATTCACTTCTTCCTCGTGATTTATGTGGAGCTGCATTCGGACGGCGACTGGAATTTAATTACATACACAAAACAGCATGTACAATTTATTTGTATTAAATAATCTCTCACACAGAAGTGCAAGTCCTCGGTCCCCCACAGGAGCAAGTCCTTAATATAGTAGATGACCTATTGAAGCAGATTTACAGAGCTTAACTGAAAAAGTTAGATATTTTCCCCAATTCTTTCTTTATACGGAAAAGCAGCCTTTCAGTCTAAGTTTGCGACAGACTCTCAGATTCAGCATTTGTTTTTTATTAAAGAGTTTTAAGAGACTCCTAAGTTCAGGCCTGAACATATTAAACATATAAAACTCAGATTTTATTTTAAGCAAGTTTATTTGAAAAAATTATTATTCTAATTTAAACAAAATAAAAACCTGATTTAAATAAAAACACATCACTCTTTATCAATCCTGTAGCCACATGAGCATTGCTGCTGGGACAGGAATGAATTTCAGCTCTTGACCGCTGACTGCAGCTACCTCAGACCTCCTTCCTGAGGCCAACTTTTGATATTGGCCCCTGCCCTGCTGGGAACAGCACTGAGAACCCACCAACTCATGACATGCAAGAGACTATCAAAGGGCAGTGATTACACTTCTGGACACACATTTCTTCTTGTGTCCCTTTGCTTCCTTTATCAATTTTCTAGTCNGCCACCAGTGCTGGCTCTTGCTATCCACCATTTAAAAAGCACAGCGGTCGGCGGTAGTTTACTCAAGGTCAAAGTGGGGGTAGAACCCAGGAGTCCTGACTCCCAGAGCCCCTTGCTCTAACCCACTAGCCTGACTGCCCTCCCAGACCCAGGGCGAGAACCCAGGAGTCCTGCAGGCCAGCGTGGAGCCCTCTGGTTACCTGTGAGGAAAGGCAGGAGCTCACTGCGGGTCCTCTCCACACCGAGGGCCAAGGCAATGGTGGAGAGTTTCTTGATGCTGTTGAGCCGTAGCTGTGTGGAGAGGAGAGTGGGTGAGAACTAGGTGACCGGTGCAGACCAGGGAGGGGGACGCTGGGGTAAAAGCTAGGTCAGACCCCGGGGATCTGAATCACCACTGAAATCGGCTTCCCACCTGGCGATTTAAAAGCAAGGCAATTTGTAATGGCGGCTTTCCGCAAGGGGATTGCAATTGCCTCACTTCAAATTGCGATTTAAATTGCCAAGTTTAATTAACTTCTCCATTTGGGCTGCAGTGATGGTCTAAAGAAAGGCGCATTCTCCCTGGCTGATGGGACCATTAAAACACGTCAATTACAGTTAAATGGAGCCCTCAGCCTAGACTTCGTTCGTCTTTTGGCTGCTTAGAAGGAAACACTAACGATATACGTTGATTTAAGCAATTCTAGAGCACAGTATTTTCAGATGCTTATTAATGACATCTGTAATCTGTTAGAAAAAAGTGACTGATCAGTGGCTCGTTCACTAGCTAATTCACTTCTTCCTCGTGATTTATGTGGAGCTGCATTCGGACGGCGACTGGAATTTAATTACATACACAAAACAGCATGTACAATTTATTTGTATTAAATAATCTCTCACACAGAAGTGCAAGTCCTCGGTCCCCCACAGGAGCAAGTCCTTAATATAGTAGATGACCTATTGAAGCAGATTTACAGAGCTTAACTGAAAAAGTTAGATATTTTCCCCAATTCTTTCTTTATACGGAAAAGCAGCCTTTCAGTCTAAGTTTGCGACAGACTCTCAGATTCAGCATTTGTTTTTTATTAAAGAGTTTTAAGAGACTCCTAAGTTCAGGCCTGAACATATTAAACATATAAAACTCAGATTTTATTTTAAGCAAGTTTATTTGAAAAAATTATTATTCTAATTTAAACAAAATAAAAACCTGATTTAAATAAAAACACATCACTCTTTATCAATCCTGTAGCCACATGAGCATTGCTGCTGGGACAGGAATGAATTTCAGCTCTTGACCGCTGACTGCAGCTACCTCAGACCTCCTTCCTGAGGCCAACTTTTGATATTGGCCCCTGCCCTGCTGGGAACAGCACTGAGAACCCACCAACTCATGACATGCAAGAGACTATCAAAGGGCAGTGATTACACTTCTGGACACACATTTCTTCTTGTGTCCCTTTGCTTCCTTTATCAATTTTCTAGTTCCCCTTTCTTCCGCTATATAGATATATATATATATATATTCTTTTTTTATAGCTTCCTTCACTTTCCTTCAACAACAACAAACTGGTGTGATTTAGTTGTTAAGCAGCATGGCTTTCTTCCTTGATTGGGGCTTTTCAGGCATCCAGTGGGATTCATAACCAGTGATGTATTATCAGTCACATTTCCTAATTCAATTCTTCCTCCCAGTTGATTTGGCTCAGTTGTCTTTGGCTTTGTGAAACTGGCCCTTTTAAAGCACCAAATAAAAATCTCTCTCACTTGTCTGGACTTCATTCTGTTTGTACATTACAAATCTGATCAAGTCATGATCACCCGCACTTAAGTTACCATTAGTTTCTAGGTCTGTGATTAGCTCCCCTTTACTGAGAGGACGAGAGCTAATATAGAATTCCCCTATGTTGGATGCATGTGGGGAGAAGTGTGATCTAGGGGTTAGAGTGAAAGGAGCCTGAGAGCAGCGATTTCTGGGTTCTCTCCCTGGCTCTGGAAGCGGGATGGGGTCTAGTGCATTAGAGCACAGGACTCCTGGGTTCTGTTCCTGTCTCCTTTCTGAGTTGGGAAATTGTCCTCTAACACTTACAAATCCCAAAGATGTTTTAGTACTGGCAGCCTGAGAGCTCCAGCGCAGGTCAGAGTGAAGCCCCTCAGGATCTCACTTTTTCCTCCAGCACATTATAGATCTGTCCTCCTATTCCCCAGCATGGACTACAGTAAACCCCAACTAATGCATCTTGTGCTTCCTCTGTTAGGACATTTATCCATAAGCATTCAAGATCATTTTCTTCCGAGTTATCAGTGACTCAGAAACAGGTGATGTCATTTTGACAGCGCCCCTTCCCTTCTGCCCACTCGATCCTTCCTAAAGGATTTATAACAGGGGTTTTCAACCTTTTTCCACTTGTGGACCCCTAAAATTTTTCAAATGACAGCATCGACTCCTTTGGAAATCTTAGGCACAGTCTGCAGGCCCCCAGGGAACCATGGACCACAGGTTGAAAACCATCCTTCTACGGTAACAACTACCTTTTGCTGACCCATTAAACACAGTCTGCGGACCCCCAGGGATCTGTGGACCACAGGCTGAAAACCACCAGTTTATGACCATTGATATTAACATTTCAGTTGTGCAAATCACCCCACCAGGTTTCAGTAATATCACCTCGACTGAGCTTTTGCTCATAAACGAGTAATTCCAATTCCTTTGGTTTGTAACCCAGGCGCCTAGCACTGGAGTACAGGCAAGTCAATAATTTCTTCTCTTCATGCCCTTCTGTTCCTTGATTAATTTTGTTCTCAACATCTCAATTCTGTGCTCAGGGCTCGTATCTTCCCTCTTTTTATCCTTCTCTTTTGTTACTAGTTTAACACCCTCCTGACTAATCCAGGCAATCCCTGAGAAGGTCAGTCCCCCTTCCAAGCTACACAGCCACCACTCCCCATAGAAGTTGGGCCAATGTTCACATTCAGATAGGAACAGAACCCAGGAGTCCTGTGCTCTAATGCACTAGACCCCACCCTCCTTCCAGAGCCAGGGAGAGAACCCAGAAATCCCGGCTCTCAGGCTCCTTTCACTCTAACCCCTAGATCACACTTCTCCCCACATGCAGCCCAGAGCCTCTCCCCCTCGCAAGGTCTACTCCCACACCCCTTCCACTGCATCACCACTGGGGCATCCTGCCTGGCCAGTCCTACTCTGCCTGATATACCCACCCTGGGAGCCACACCCCAGAGATAGCCAGATAGAAAGGCCCTGTCATAGAACACACTCCCCACCACTAGCACATCCCCACAGGTATGCAATTAGAGCAGGGGTGGGCAAACTACAGCCCAGGAGTAGCATTCAGCCCTCCTCCAGACGTTTTAATTTGGTACTCAAGCTCCTGCCAGGGAGCAGGGTCTGGGGCTTGCCGCTGCTTCTGGGAGCCATGCAGAGTGGGGCATGTCCCCCTTCCGGCTACTAAATGTAGTGGCAGCCAGGGGGTTCCACATGGTGCCTCTGCCCCAAACGCTGTCCCTGCAGCTCCCATTGGCCAGGAACCATGGCCAATGGGAGCTGAAAGGGCAGTACCAGCGAACAGGACAGAGTGCAGGGCTGCCTGGCTGTGTTTCCACATAAGAGATTCGGGAGCTGCTTGAGATAAGCGCTGCCAGGAGCCTGCACCCCCGATCCTCTCCCATGTCCCAACCCCTTGCCCCAGCCCTGATCCCCCTCCCGCCTGCCAAACCCCTCAGTCCCAGCCTGGAGCACCCTCAACCCCTTATCCCCAGCCAGAGCCCTCACCCCGCCCCCAGCACCTCAACCCCAGCCCAAAGCCCCCTCCCACACCCAGAACTCATTTCTGGCCCCACCCCAGGGCCCACACCCCCCAGCCAGTGCCCTCACCACCACCTGCAACCCAACCCCCAAATTCTTGAGCATTCGTGGCTGACCATAGAAAGATGTGGCCCTTGGGCCAAGAAGTTTGCCCATCCCAGCTTAGATCCCCATGGCAACCCTAAAACACCATATGTTGATCTAATTATCCCCCCCCCCCCCCCCCGACCCACTCACCCATGGACAATCCCCCAACACACACACATCAAGACCTCTGCTCCCATATTCTCCATCACCCACCACCCTCATCCTTAGCCTGAGATCAAAGCTACCGGAGCACCCCCTGAACCAAGTCCGAGCCCCCTATCCCCCCAAAAGGAAGAGATCAGAGCACTGTGCCCTCCATATATACCATGGTTATATGGCAGGAACTTTTCCAGCCAATCACACAGGTGCTTCCTAGGGTAATCCCCGTATTGGTCCCCCGGGGGGCATGCCCCCCCTACACCACAGCCTTTCCCAGCCACTTTTATGCAACAGCTCATTGAGGGGAGCCCTGAGATTGGTTTTTACAAGCCTTGGCCAGCATTAATCATGGAGGAGTCTAGTAAGGACCAATCTCAAGGTGCTTATGACAAGGAAGCCCTAGGACTGGTTGTGATAAATGACACTCTCCTGGGATATGCCCCAACCAGCCACATTCACTACCTCCCAGGGGATGCCCGGGACTGGCTCCCACAGACCATGCTCCCCAAGACAGAAACTTCCCCCAGCCAATCACAGAGAGAGGTGAAGGATTGGCTCTCACAGGCCCCACCCCCACTCTATGTACCACAGGGGGGCCCCAGCTCAGCGGCATATCAGGGAATAGCTTGTAAGTTACTCTTTTAAGAGCCTCTCTGATTGGCTCCCTGACTCCCCAGTATATCATGCCCCCCATCCCCCAAATCTGGCCAATCGCATCCACCCCACCCGTGGGGAACGAGGCGTGGCCTGTGATTGGCTACGGGGGATATACCTGGGAAGGAGCCAGCCCCCCCCCCCCGCATCACACCCCAGATCACGTGAGCCAAACCCCATGATCGGCTCCATAGGCATCCCACAGCCAATCAGGGGTCAGGGCTCACTGAGCCAGGAGAAGAGAGACCCCGCTGGAATGAATGGGGGGGACGTTCAGCCAATCAGCGGCCGTTTCTCATCTGACCCACGGGGCGGGGGAACCAGACACACTGGCCCCCAGACTCCCATTCAGCCCAATGCGGCACTCGCATCCAATCAGGCGTCTCCTCTCACGCTCGCAGCGCTGCTGAGGGGATGAGAGGCGGCCCGTGATTGGACGCCGGACCCCGGGCTCCGTTCGCCGTGCGGCTCCCCGCAGCCCAGCCTCCTCCCCGCGGCCCGGCCGCCCCAGCCCCGGCCGGCACCTGGACGTCCTCGTTGCGCAGCTCATCGATCAGCACCGCGATGGGGTAGAGCGAGTCATCTCCGTCGGCGGCCGCCATTTTAGCTCCCAGCTCCGGCACTAAGGAAAACGCGGGGTGGCCTCCGCAGCTTTGCAGGGGCGGCTCCGCGCTGATTGGCTGACGGCTACTTTAGTCCCGCCTACTATCTTAGTTCATTGGCTGATCGGCACTAGCCTCGCCCTTCCTGCCACTCCATTGGCTGACTCCCGAAGCTGGACTGGAATACCATTGGCTGAGAATTTAACCAATCATCTGAATTATGATTGCCTAATGCCACACCTTTCTCCCGCCCATTTTCTATTTCCATTGGTTCTCGGTGCATATTTCCCGTCTCCTCCATAACGCCATTGGCTAATTCGCGGACTAAATCCAATTATATGAATAATACCCAAGATGCCTTCTCTGCAATCCCATTGGATACTGTTTCATTGTCAGTCCAGCCCTCTTCTTAATTCTATTGGATAAAAACACTAAAACCCGCCTCCTCCCTCAGACTATTGGATTCGACCGCCATTCCTGTAGCCAATTCTCCCTACCTATTTGTTGCTTTCCTTGAGTGACAGGCATCAAACCCCACCCCTACCTGAGACCTCGCTTTGAATAGAGTGTAGGGCAACTAAACTTGGTGGTGAGGGCGGGGCCCTGAAGGCGGAGTGTATACGTGTTGCCCCGAGCAACTGTGGTGTCGGCCATGTTGGATCCGTCCCCATGACAACGGCACTCACAGGCCTTGGCAGTGATAAGGTCACCGACCTGTGGCGTCATAAGACCCGATCCTCAATGATGTCACACAGCTTTTGATGACGTCATAACATACCGTGATGTCACAGCACAACTGCCTCTAATATGATGCCTCATGCCAATGACGATGTCCCACAGAAACTGAGTTCATGTGCTGGTGCTGATGTCATAACACCCATTGTGATGTCACCACAGAAGTAATGATGTCATAATGCCCAGCTTAGGCCCCTTCTAAGAGTAGGGAGCCTGCCTGAGCCCCAGGAGCCACCTGGCGTAAGCGCTGCCCAGACAAAGCCCGTACCCCAACCCCCCTCCCCCACCTAACTCCGCCCCAGGAGCCACCTGGCGTAAGCGCTGCCCAGACAAAGCCCCAGGCCAAACCCCCCTCCCCCACCTAACTCCCTCCCAGACAGCACCCCCCCACCGCACACCGAACCCCCTGCCCCAGGTCATAACCCCCTCCCCCACCCTAACTCCCTCCCAGACCCCACATGCTTCCCACCCGCACCCTGAACCCCCTGCCCCACGTCATAACCCCCTCCCCCACTCTAACTCCCTCAGACGCCACACGCTTCCCATCTGCACCCCAAACCTCCTGCCCTAGGTCATAACTCCCTCCTGCACCTTAACTCCCTCCCAGACATCATCCCCCGCACCTCAAACCCCCTTCCCTAGGTCATAACCCCCTCCTGCACCCTAACTCCCTCCCAGACATCACCCCCCCACCCGCACCCGAAACATCTGCCCCCAGGACCAGCGCTAGGGGTTTTAGCACCCTAGGCGCACGGCAATTTCGCCGCCCCGTGCACTGGTCCTGTGGCTGCGGGAGGTCCACCGGAGCCGCACGAGCAGCCGACCATCCGCAGACACAACTGTGGCAACTCCACCGGAGCTGCTTGCTGCCCCCTCCGGCAAAACGCTGCCCGTCAGTAATCCTGGCGCCCTAGGCGATTGCCTAGGCTGCCTAAATGGAAGCGCCAGCCCTGTCTGCCCCAGGCCAGAATCCCCTCCTGCACCCCAACTCCCTCCCAGACCCCCACGCCCCCCCCACAACTGCACCCCAACCCTCTGCCCCAGGTCAGAACCCCCTCCCACACCTTAACTCCCTCTCAGACCCCGCACCCCCCCACCTGCACCCCAAACCTCTGCCCCAGGTCAGAACCCCCTCCCACACCTTAACTCCCTCTCAGACCCCGCACCCCCCCACCTGCACCCCAAACCCCTGCCCCAGGTCAGAACCCCCTCCCACACCCTAACTCCCTCTCAGACCCCACACCCCCACCTGCACCCCAAACCCCTGCCCCAGGTCAGAACCCCCGCACACGCCCTAAATCCCTCCTTTAAGCATTAGGCTTACAATTAACCAGACCGTAACCATTTATCCTGGCAGCCAGCTGGCCACACTGGGCTGGCCGGTGCCAGAGGGACCTCATCCTTGGCTGGGCCAGCAGGACCGCAGGCCCGGCAGGTGGGCTGGAGCAACCCCAGCCACCCAGGCAGGCTGGAGTGGGCCAGGTAGGAGCGACCCAGCTCCAGCCATGCCAGGATGCCAGCCACGGCTGCACCGGAGCGGCCCCAGCCACGGCTGTGCCAGGCAGGCAGGACGCCAGCCCTGCTGCCCCTTGCCAGCCCACCTGACGGACCTTGGGTAAAGGTTAACTGATATAATTTTAACAGCCCCTCTTGCAGCCCAACTGCCCAGAACCTCCTCCTGCACCCATAAACCACTCAGCCCCAGCCCAGAGCCTCGCCCCCTCCCACACCGCAACCTCCTGCCCCAGTCTAGTGGAAGTGAGTGAGGGTGGGGGAGAGCAAGTGACAGGGGGAGGGGGGATGGAGTGAGTGGGGAGCAGGGCCTCAAATTAGGGGCGAGGCATCGGTGTTTGGTTTTGTCACAGCAGGACGCAGGATACCGGGCTAGATGGGCCCATAGGGCTAATCTGGAGTGGCAGTTAGGGGGTGGGGTACCGGGCTAGATTGTCCCACGTGGCTGCTCTGGGGCGGCAGTTAGGGGGTGGGATACCAGGCTAGATGGGCCCTGTCACAGCCCAGGGCTGGCTGCACCCTTGCTCGCTTCAGCAGCTCTATCCAATTGCTCCCTTCCAGGCTTTAATTCTCCAGCCTGAACCTCTCAGAGCAGGTGCCAGCCTGTGGACCCCAGCTGTGATCGCTCAGCCAGGTCCCATGGACTTCAGGACGCACCCACATTCCCCTGGGGAGCCAACACCATGGTGTGGACCCGGGGACAGGAAGCAGTAGCCTCTTCCAAACAAAGTCTCGTTTAATCTGAACAGCAGGAGCCAGCAAAACAAGGAAAGAGATGCAGCTGTTGTTATCTGAGCTACAGCTTAGGTAGGCCCATTTTATCCCAGATTCCCCCTCATCCCAACGGGACTGGGGGCAGTATCTGTACCCCAGCAGACTCTGTCTGTCTCTCTGACTATCTCATTTATGAATCAACCACATCATTCATCATCCTCTCTTCCCTTTCAGCCTGGTCTGACTGCTTTGGCCAGCTCTGCAGAGGGTCAGGGTATAGCTGGGAGAATAGCAGAAATTTTAGTTCAGCGGGCATCCCAAAAAAATCAGAGGGAAATAATTCATTTTAGGTTAAACCAAAACCAAAAACTTTCTAAATTTTCAGACACCAAATAAAAAAAAAATAATAATTTTGATCTGAAAGAAAAAAGGTGGGTTTTTTTCAAAATTTTCCAGAAATCATAATGTCAAAACAAAAAATTGGTTCAGTTGAAACCAAAACTAAAATTTGTTGAATTTTTCAGTGTACTGAAAATCTGGGGGGAAAAATCATTTTGGGTCGAATCAAAACCAATGGTTTTCTTACTTTTCAGCACACTTTTCATTTCAGACTGAGCCAAAAAAAATTGTTTTGAAATTTTTGGGCCACAATGAGGTGGGGGAAAAAAATTCAATTTGTGATGAACCGAAAAGAAAACAATGTTGAAATTTTCAGAGCCCCAAAAAGGTTGGGGGGGAATTATTTTGGCTTGAAAGAAATTTCATTTCAATTTTGAGGACTTTGTAAAAAAAAAATTTTCATACTCTCAAAAAAATTAAACTACATTTCTAAACAAAAACACAGAAACATCTAAACTTTTCTTTTGGCAAATGTCAAAATGGAACATTTTGATTCTTTTCAGAATTTGAGGAGGTTCCCCCTCCTCCCCCCAATATGAAAAATTCAACAAAATCAACACAAATTCACAAACGTTTTGGTGTGACTGAATCTGCATTTTTCACCAAAACAAAATTTCACCCAGTTCTAGTTGGGAACTGGGTGAACTTCACAGTTGTTGGTTTCTGCATTCTCTTGTGAGGATCGGTAAATATGGGTATTCTATTCTATCCTGTTCTATTCTCTCTGTGTCCTTTTAACACGTTCATCACTGGAGTATCTGAGCTCCTATCAGTCATCATAGACATAGGGCAAACATCATAATAACTATCAGGAAAACAGACAATATATAATAGTGATAAAAATATTACAGGCAGCTTCCATGTGCTTCCAGGCTTATGGGACAGATCTGGGGCAGCAGGGATGGGGCTGGATACTGGGCTAGATGGGTCCGAGGCAGAGCAGCTGTCCCCCAGATGAAGTCTCATGTCCTATTTCCAGTGAGATTCTATTTTTAGCTCGGCTTTTCCGGTAGCAGAGGAACCACCCCATCTACATGCCTGAGTCGCTAACCACGGATTTCCTGACACCAGGTCTGTCCTTCCTTCTGCTTCCACAACAGCAGCTGGGTATCCTGAGAGAGACAGAGAGATAAAGAGATAGATAGAGTGGATGGATGGATGGAAGGCTGGCCAGCTGGTGAGACAGATAGGTAGGTAGGTAGTTTGTTAAGTAGATCGGTTGATAAGTAGAAAAGTAGTTAAATAGGTAGATAGGCTGGTGGGTATGTAGGTGGGTGAATGAGTAGGTTGGTAGGTAGGTAGCTAGGTGGGTTGGTAGGGAGATACATAGGTAGGTGGATGGGTGAGTAGGATGTTAAGTAGGCAGCTAAGTGGGTTGGTAGGTCAGTTGGTGGGTCGGTAGCTGAGTTAGCATCTGTAATAGATCAGGGTGAGGTAGTAGGCCAGGAAGAATCCAGTCACCACAAAGACGAGTTTGCAGCTGATTTCAATAAATGCCTGAGTGAGGCCACCTGTGGGAGCAGGAACACTCTGAGAACGTGGGACAGATCCCTGCAACCCTGCCCCGAGCCAGCCACCCCCTGCCCTGGGGCTGGGATGGAGCTGCACCCCCTAGAGGGGAAAGGCCCTGTCATAGGTTTCACCCCCACTCTGGACTTTAGAGTACAGATATGAGGACCTGCATGTGAACCCCTAAGTTGAATTACCAGCATAGATCTGGTTTTGCTGCCTCCACTCCCAAGTACTAACTCCCTTCCCTGGGTAGTCTTCAGAGACTTATTCACCAATTTCCTGGTGAACGCCGATCCAACCCCTTGGATCTTAACACACGGAGAATTTAACCATCCCCCCTTCTTTTCTTATCCCCCCCCCCCACTAATTCTGGTGAGTCCAGATCCAATCCTTCTTGGATCTTTAACACG
The DNA here is from genome assembly GCF_003597395.2 of Chelonoidis abingdonii. Classification (NCBI taxonomy): domain Eukaryota; kingdom Metazoa; phylum Chordata; order Testudines; family Testudinidae; genus Chelonoidis; species Chelonoidis abingdonii. The sequence continues at coordinate 60,206,036 of NC_133779.1, read as the reverse complement.
CAAAATCAATCAGGTTTTTAAAAATAAGACTTTTCATTAAAGACAAGAAAGGTAAAAGAAAAGAAAACCTCTGGGAGAGATTAGCATACCAGCTACTCTCACAGACAACAGATTCAAAACACAGAGGATGTTCCCCTGGGCAAAAACTTAGTACACAAAAGAATTCCCAATTTGATTATTATTCCTCTATTTGCACAAAGACAAAGTCACAAAAGAAAATAAACATAAACCTATCTCTTCCTTTCTAAAACTTACTGCTCTGGTAAGAGGCTGGTTCCTTGATCTTTTCCACTCGAGCTAAAACTGAAACTGACTCTAAACAAAGGGAACTTCCCTCCTTCTTTTTGAAACATCCTGTCCTCCCATTGGTTCCTCTGGTCAGGTGTCAGCTAGGCTAGGTGAACTTCTTAAACTTTACAGGTAAAAGAGGCATTAACTCTTAATTATCTGTGTGTGACAGGCCCCATGCCCCATTCCCCACCCCCTGCGCCAGCCAGTCCCTGCCCTTCGGCTGGGTCAGAGCTGGCGCCCCAAGAGGGGAGGGACTCTTACCTGTTTCTGGTGGGCTCAGCAGTACAGAATACATCCTATGGGGGCTGGAGCTGCCGCAGAAGATCTGGGGGCCCCGTCCCCACTCAGCTCAGGGTGCTGATGACCTCGTCCCCCTGGGAAAAGGAGCTGACCTGCAGGGCCCCCCGCAAGCTGTTCCCAGCCAGGACCTCCCCATCCACCTGCCACTGGAGCTGGGGCGGGGGGTGGGAGTGCAGGGAGCAGCTGCAGCTGATGCTGTGCTCCTGGCGCTGGCAGGATGCGTTCAGCCTGGTCCCCAACCAGGGGCTCTCTGGGGAGAGCAGAGACACAGCAACAACAGTCAGAGATAGAAACACAGTGGCAGGGAGTCCCGTAGGTTAACCTGCTAATATGAAGTGGTAGGGAGTCCCCGCTAGCTCTGGAACAGTGATTTGCAGAGTCCTCACTAGGGACTGACATACCCTCGGCAATAGCATTAAATTGGAGAGCGCCCCCCCATTGGCCCCCATGCCAGTAAGATCTGGATCTCTGGCTCCTCTGTCAGCCCTGAGACATGGGGACAAAACCATCACGTGACACCGGACCTTTCCTCTCTAATCTGATTGGCCCCAGGGCAGGAACTGGCTGACTCAGCAGGGTGGGGAATTGGGCAGGGGGCCTTTCCCTTCTAGGGGTCACTGGCCCCATTCTAGCCCCATTCTAGCAGGGCGGGGATTGGCTGGTTCAGGGGAAGGGGGTGAGGAACAGGTCATGGGGCCTTTCCCCTCTTTGGGGTGCTGGCTCTGACCATGAAGTCACACCGGCCCATTCTGTGAAAGATGGAGCCAGCTGCTGGCAAGGGTGCAGTTTCTCCATGGGCCTCTGCGCAGCTGGGAATGGCTCTGAGCCCCAGCCAAGTCATTGCACATCAGGAGTCAGGCAGTGGCACACAGGGGTCCGACATCCCAGCTCCCTTGGGCTGATGCTGGAGGAAGGAGCCGCTGGGAAATTCCCCTCAGCTGAAGCATTGGGGTTACGGGGTTTCCACTGGGCTTTTCGTGTAGGGAAACAGAGCAACTCAGACAGGGATGGAAACGGACACAAGAGACTCACTGCAGAGATCAACCCCGAGTTATGCAAAGACACAAGCTGTTTACACAGGGATCCCTCACCCGGCGCTGTGATGCAGCCACCTCTGGGGTGCAGCAGCTGGCTAACAGCCACACACAATTGGGACAAGATGTGAAGGAGAATCCTGTAGCTGCGGGGGTTTGATGGATGCAGAACAGAGACACCCAGCTGGGCATATCACCAGGATACTGTGGTTCACACACCAGCTCGGGGGGAACTTGCCCAGGGATCTCTGTGGTGTGTAGAAAATGGTCTGTGCGGTGCAGCCAGGTGGGGACTTACCCATGGGAGCTCACCCACAGGGACACCAGGAGGAATCCGGCCGCCATAACGCTCCCTTGCAGACCCATGTGATGACGGGTGGAAGCTGCAGTGCCTGGGCTGGAAGCCTGGCTGCAATGAGGGGGTAGCCAGTTAGCAGCTCGGGGCTCGGAAGTGAGTCTCCCTTAATTTGCTGTTTCCCATTTGTTTCTGGAGCTGGGTGTTATACTGCAGTTTCTAAAGCGTTTCCTTTCCCCTACTCTCACCATTAGACCGTACTCCCCTCCCAGAGCCAAGGCTAGAACCCAGGAGTCCTGGCTCCCACCCCCAGTCTAATCACTAGACCATACTCCCCTCCTGGAGCTGGATGGGGGTCACTCACAGCTAGCCTGGAGCCAGAGGGCTCTATGGGTGGAGACCCCGACCATGGGGCATGTGATACTGCAGATGAACTCTTTGCCGTGGTCCCCTGGGGCCGGCGTGAAGCTGAGTATTGAGCTGTAGGAGATGCTGCTGTTCGCCAGGGAGACTGAGAGGTCCCTGGCTCTGGAGTAGAACCCTCCCATTCAGGTGATTTGGGGAGGGGTCCCAAAGAAGGTCCCTGGAGCCTGGCTGGTCATGTTCATCGGATGCTGGGCAGCAGCACCTCGAGGACCCCGAATACCAGCTGCTCCATCAGCTCTGTGAGACCAAGGAGACGACGGAGGTTAGCTTGGGATATGAGACCTTTGGTTTTCATCCCTAGGGGGTGCCAGCTCCAATTCATCCCCAGGGTAAGGGTTTGGCTGGCTCAGGAGTGCCAATGGGACACGGGGCCTTTCCCGTCTAGGGGACACTGACTCCAGTCTGCCCCAGGGCAGGGGACTGGTTAGTTCAGGTGGTAGCAGTGGGATACGTGTGACAAGGAGTTCAGGCTGTGTTGCTCGGTAGCCGTCTGGAATGAATTCCCCCTGGCGATGTGCAGGTAACAGCAGCCTTGATCCCCATCTCTCACATCTTCGATGTCGAGCGAGCAGCCCACCTTCTCCAAGTCCCTCAGCAGTGGCCCCGTGCCCCCTCCAACAATTCCCTGTAGAGGATGTCGGCAGCGATGGTTTTCCACCAGATGACGTTCACTTGCCCCATTAAACAAGACAAATTCAAAGTTGGTTGATGGTCTGACTGTGCAGGAATCCTGCATGGGAGAGATGGGGCAGGAGGAACAGGCTGTTCTGGAGGGAGTCACTAGATGGTGCACTTACATAAAGTCATACAAGGTCTTAGCGTGTGAGCAAGTGTTCAGTCTTCGAAGAAATGTAGAATTAATTAGGTTCATTATTTTATGTAGCTATATAGATCTATATATGTGTATATATATATTATACTATAATATTACTAAATATCTACCCATATATATACACATACACAAACACAATATATAGAGAGCATCTAATTATTCTTACCTTTATGTTAATATGTAGAGAGAGGGAGACTATGTGTGTATATATACAAATGTAAGTTGACTATTATGTTATGATATATTTTATATAATAATATTAATTATATTTTGTTTGTTGTACTAAAATTACTGCACAAAATCTTGTCTGGTTTTTAAAATAAATGTTTTTTGTGGAAATGTTCTGTTTCTTAAAAAATAATCACAAGATTTGTGGTTTTTCAAAATGTTTCACAGAGATGTCGACCAGTTAAAGCAAATGGTCCCTGGAAAAAAATCATTGGGTGGGAACTTTTCACACAACAAAATCCCAAATTTTTCCGTTACCAAACCCACCTCCCATGATTTAAAATATCCTCATGATAGAGAAAAAATGAACATTTGAATTATTAAAATAGATAGATAGATAGATAGATAGATAGATAGATAGATAGATAATTTGGGGATAGGCAGACAGCTAATGACTGACAATTAACACTTACCGTCCCAGGGCAGAGCAGTAAGAGATGGACCCCAGTCACCATGATCCTCATGTTCCCAGCCATGATCTCAGCTTTGGGGCTCCAAGATTTCTGAGTGAATCTCTTTTTTTCTGGAGTCTGAACCTGGTAAACACTGGCTGGGGACCCGAGCGGCCGCACCCCAGTGTTCAGTGGGACCAGTTGTCACAGACTCACAGGACTCATGCTCTGTCGGCTCTGTATGGTCCTTGGAGGGAACCCCCTTCAGAGCCACAGCCCTTCTTGGGGGTCCACTCTCTCCTGGGGTTCAGCTCCTCCACCTCCTGGAGCTGCACCTCTCTGAGCCTTCAGCACACCTGTCTCTTGCCCCCTCAATGAGTCCACTCAATCTGGACCCCTGGGGCCTCCACTCCCAGAGGGAATAATGCCACCCTGCTCTCTAGACTGCAGCGACTCTCAGCCAGCGTAAAACAGGAGGGTTTATTGGATGTTTGAACCCAGCACAGGGAACTCTCAGGGCCACAGGCCTGGCCTCCCTCAGCACAGCACATCTAGGTCTCTCCAGCCTCCAGGTGGGCTCTGGCTGCTCTCTCTCGAGCCCAGAGACCCCCTCCTTCCAGCTGGGCATCCACTGTTGTTACCCGGGGTTCTTTCAACCCAAAGCTCTTGGTAACGTTACTCTGTGTGAGGTGGTGTCAGGAAATAAATCAGGGGAGACATGGCTGTCCCACCGATAGATGCACAAACAGGACAACACAAGTGTGGTTTCACTTAAAGCTAAACTTTACTTAGTCTCAAGCACTTACACACGTCCGCAACAGGTTAGTAAAACACCTCCAACCCTTGATAATTACCAAAGCTGAGTCTGGCTTTTGAGTGATACAGCGGCAGCCCGTCTGCCGCTGGGGAACACAAGATGCATCCAGAGGGAGAGGCCAGTCCTGAAAGGAGTCCCAACTGTCTCAAGCTTTTTCTCCTTATTTATACATTAGTAATTAAAGAAACCTTGTTAAGTAAGCATTTTCAAGCAAAAGGTTCCTTCTGATTATTGATTAACCAGGTGTGGGTTTTTCCAGAACTTGCAGCCTTGAGACCTCAATAGACATTCCTGGAGCATATACTACTCTTTGAAAACGCATGTGTCATAAAGCATAAGTCCCAATTCTGAACCTTAGTGTCCAAAATGGGTGCTTGCATGAAACCTCCAAGCTTAATTACCAACTTAGATCTGATAGCGCTGCCACCAGCCAGGAATTCCAATGCCTGGCTCACTCTGGTCTCCCCAAAACCTTCCTGGGGGCCCCAAGACTCAGATTGCCTGAGTTCTTACAACAAAGGAAATAACCCCTCCCTGGATGACCCTGGAAGATCACCCTGTTTCAATTCTTGAAACGGCAAACCAGAGAGATCAGGTTTCTCTCACCCTCTCTCAGAGTCCTGCAAATGCAAGCTTTGTAAACTTCTACACAAAAGAGATTTCTCTTCCCCTCTGTCTTCTTCCTCCCACCATTCCCTGGTAGCTGCAGACTCAATTCTCTTGAGCCCCAACTAAAAAAAAAATCCACGGTTTAAAAAGAAGCTTATATAAAGAAATAAAAAGACATAAAAATGGTCTCTGTATTCAAGGTGACAATATACAGGGTTATTGGCTTAAAAGAAAAATAATAAACAGCCTTATCCAAAAAGAAATACAATTTTAAACATTCCAGCAAACTACACACACTTGTAATCAAAACAACCCCAATAATTAAGCCTATTGTCTTTCTACCTTTGTACTCACAACTTGGAAATAGAAGATTAGAAAACCTGGAGATAGAGAGATCACTCTCCAAGCCGAGAGAGCAACAGAGACGAGACAAAGAACACACACCCAAAACTTCCCCCCTTTGAGATCTGAAAAATCTTGTTTCCTGATTGGTCCTCTGGTTAGGTGTTTGGTTCCCTTTGTTAACCCTTTACAGGTAAAAGAAACATTAACCTTTAGCTATCTGTTTATGACAGCACGTATCAGCAATTTTAACTCAATTCTTATCAGGAAGGACGCGGGGCCAAGCTGCCCTTTTGGTGGCACCCTAAATCCCCCTCCCCTCCTGCCTTAGTCAAGCTGAGACTTGCTTTTAACAGCTTGCTGACTAGGCTGTCTTTAACAATAAGCCATAGTGGTTTCAGGCACTTTACTGGTTTGCCGAAGTCTCCCCTTACAATGTCACCCTCACCCAAGCCCCACCTCTGTCCTTTGCCTTCTGTCCTAGGTAGACAGGCTGCCTGGGTCTCCTCTCCTCTCAGCCTCTCCTTTCATCCGTACTATGTTCCTCATTGGCTGGAACCATCTGTTCAGGTCACCGGGGCCCTCTCCCCACAGCCCATTGTCCTCCCACTGGCCAAAACCAGCTGTGACTCCTGAGCTGGGCCTCCTGGTCACCAGGTCACCAGACGCTTGACTGTCCATTCTCCAGGCCGTTCGCTGGCCCTCTGTAACAACAAACTCCCTCTCCCACCAGCTTGTTAAACCAATAACAGCCAGGGAAACTGAGTCCCACCCCCTCTGCATGCTAACCGTTACAAAAAACAGAACAAAAAACCTCGCTTTGTTACTCCTGCTCACCTGCTGTCTTGCCCGGCCCTGAACTGGGGCCGACCGACTGGAGGTGGAGCAAACTCATTGACTGGAAACTTCCTGTTGTGCAAGATCCGCTCAGCAACCAGCTTCCCAGTACAGTCGCCAGTGACCACACGCAGGGGGCAGAGCTGACGTGCCCCTGGCCTGGGGAACAGCGGGCCAGGGTCTGGCTGGGGCGAGAGACTCGGGAGGACCCGGCCATCAGGCTGGTCCCAATGCCCCTAAGGGTGCTGTGTTTCTTTTAGTTCTAGGTTTCTCCCAAACCCTTGTGTATCTCACACCAGGCAAGGGATCCTTGTATAAACAGCCCCTGCACCCCACCCCAGAGGCAGCCACATCTCAGCACTGAGGAGAGGTCCCTGTGTAAACAGCCCCCATGACCCAGGCCAGATTCAGCTGCATCTCAGCTCTTAAGTTGAAGGACGGAGTCTGTGGCGGGTGGTGGAATCCAGCTGCTTCTGCTGATCCAGCCAATGACATGGGTCCCATCACAAGGGAATCCCCAGACCCAGTGACCCGAGACCTGGGAGGCGTTTGAGGAACCGAGAGACAGAAAACAAACACTGAGTTCAATGGACCGGCTCCGATCTGCTGGCGTCTCCCCTGCTGAGACACCCTAGAGGGGAAGGACCCCGGGTCTCACTCCCACCCCCGAGAACCAGCCAGTGCCCCACCCTGGGGCAGATTAGAGCCAGGGCCCCTAGAGGTGAAAGACCCCATGCCCCATCCCCCTCTCCCCCAGCCAGTCCCCCATGGTGGGGCCAGAAGCCGGCTGTCCGTGGGAGCTGCCTGTACCTGTGACAATCTCCGTCTTGCATTAATGGCACCGAGATCTCCAGTCACTGGAACTGGCTTCTGCAAGACGTTCTAGGGCCAGATTCACACACTGACTTCCCCTTCCTGTCTTGAACTCTCATATCTCGCCCCAGCCCTCGCCCTGACACTCAAACCCGCTCCCTGCCAGGCAGGTCTCCTCACGCACCCAGCTCTTCCCATTGGAGTCGGGATTCAATAGCCGTCCTAACCGGGTATCTGCTGTTCCAGTGCGCTGTTCCCAGCCGCTCCGCCCCAGAGACGGCTGCATCTCAGCTTGGGGTGAGTGATTAGCATCTGCAGCATGTACAATACAATACAAGGTGTCAGTTGCTAATGTTAAAATATTATTGTGTTACTGGAAAAAGCAGTAATAAAGGGATCGAGCTGGGACAGGGGGCTGGGAGCCAGGACTCCTGGGTTCTGTCCCTGGCTCTGGGAGGGGAGTGGTATATAGTGGTCAGAGCAGGGGGTGAGGCTCTGGGAGCCAGGATTCCTGGGTTCTGTCCCTGGCTCTGGGAGGGGAGCAGGGTCTAGTGGGTTAGAGTAGGGGTTGGAGACAGGGAGTCACGACTCTTGGGTTCTGTCCCTGGCTCTGGGAGGAGAGTGGGGGTTCAGGGGGCTCAGAGCCCAGACTCCTGGGTTCTATTTCCAGCCCCACAAGCAATATGCAGCCTGCCCCATTGCAGGGAAGCCGCAGGCAGCCCCAGTCAGGGGGAGGGAAGTCGGCGGGATTCTGGTACTGGGGTTTCTGAGAGAGCATCTCCCCACAACCCCTCCTGTCTGCACCAACTTCTGCTTTCACATTCCTGTGCTTGCCACTTCCCCAGGCTCCGAGTCACAAACTCTGGGGAACCTGGGCTGCAGGGTCGGAGAGCCAGGCACTGGGACCCTCTCTGCAGGTCTAGGGGTGAGTGGAAATAGGGTGGGGGAGGGAGCTGGATGGTCTATGGAGATTGTGGTGCCCCTCAATCCTGACCAGCAGCCATTTGCTAACTCAGCCCTGGGCTCCCTGCCCCCACAGCTCTGCCACTGCCCCTCAAGCCCAAGCAGGATCCCGCCCTGGGGCTCCCCCAGCATGTGGAACACACTGGAGGCATCGGCTCAGGGGCCACATACAGCAGGGGGTTCCCCAGATCTCATGGCTCAGCCTCCTTCCTGAGAGCACGTGAGGGCAGCAAAGGGATAGTAGGAAATGGGACTGCCGGTGGTTTCCCCTTCTCCATGGGGGCGGTTTTGGGGGGCAGGGAGGGCAGGCATTGCAGAGGGCGCAGTTATAGATACCCCAGGGGGAGCACATACGTGCAAACTTCTCCCCCATCCTCCAGCTGCACTCACCCCATTGCCCCTCCCCCATAGAGCGGTGTGGGGCACAGACCTCCTGGGGCTCCCAGACACTGCCCAGGGGCAGGGAAGCCCCCCAGGGATGGGGATGGATCTCTCGGGGCCGGCCCCTGCCCCTCCAGCCCAGGGCAGTGGGGTCCGTCCCACCCTGCTCTGGCAGGGGGTGGTGCATGGGCCATGCGGGATCCAGGCTGAGACCCGCCCAGCTCACTGCACCAGTGACCGGACCCAAGGCTGCACAAGTCCAGCCTTGCCCAGAGGGGGTTCCCCCGTCTGACAGGCTGCCCTGCCCACTTGCCCCACCTCCTGAAGAAGGGCAGCCAATCAAGAGTGCTGCAGGAGGGAGTCAGCTCCCCCTTCAGGAGCTGAGAGGAATTTTTAGGTAGGGGAGGGAGAAGGGGGAGTGGCCTGTACCATTTTCTTGGGGATGCGAGGAGCCATTGTCCAGTATCATTTGCACAGAAAGGGATTGGGGAGGAGGGGCGTGGCTCATACCATTTTAAAAGGAAAGGAGGGGTGAGGAGTAAATAGTCCACACTATTTTCATAGGGGAGGAGGGGGGAGGATAGAGTGGCCCATACCATTCTGACAGCAGTAGATGGGGGAGGGGGGAAGGAGTGAGAGTCCCATACCATTGTCATAGGTGAGAAAGGGGTAAGAGGGAGCGGCCCAAACCATATTAAAAGGTGAGAAGGGGGGAAGGTGTGAGTGGCCAATACCATTTTCACATGTGAGGGGTGGGGAGGAGGGAGTGGCCCTTACCATTCTCAGAAGAGTGGGGAGGAGGGAGTGGCCAGTACCATTTTCATGGGAGGAGCAGGGTGGAGTGGGGGCAGTGGAGATAACTGGGGGCAGGGAGGGTGCCCTGCCCTGGTTACAGAGCGGGGAGCCGTCAGCTCTCTGAACTCCCCCCACCACCACCTCCCTGCTCAGGACGCTTTACCCACTTCTGGGCCATCCGGCTCCACTGGGTGCAGAACTGAGCCACTCACCCAGCAGGGACGACACCAGCACCCGTGGGTAGGTGCTGAGACAACGGGCCGCAAACAACAGGGTGTACAGAGACAAAGCACAAATCTGTGGATTTTAAAGGCCAATCTCCGGATTCTGAGAGCAAATCTCACCATTTTTAGCCAATCTCAGGATTCTTAGAGTAAACCTCAGGATTTATTAGCAAATTTCTAGGATGGGGGCAGGGACTTGTCATGTTCACATTAAATCTTGGGATTTTTTAGCAAACCCTAGAATCACAGATCCATAGGGTGGGGAGGGACCACAGGGATCACCCTGTCCAACCCCTGCCAAGATGCAGGATTTGGTGGGTTTAACCCATCCCAGACAGATGCTGTCCAGCCTCCTCTCGAAACCGTCCAGTAAAGGCACTTCCACCAGCTTCCTGGGCATCTGGTCCATTGTTCGACTGCTCTCACAGCTGGGGAGTTTTCCCTGAGAAATAATCAAAATCATCTCTGCTGTAGTTTGAACCTATTGCCCCTTGTCCTGCCCTCTGTGGGGCGAGAGAACAAATAGTCCCCATACTCGTTATGGCAGCCTTTCAAGTACTTGAAAACCGTGATCATGTCCCCCTCGCCCAATCTCTTTATCAAGCTACCCATGCTCAGTTTCTTCAGGCTGTGCCCCTGGGGCTTCCATTCCAACCCTTTGATCATCTTTATCCCTCACCTCTGGATCCTTTCCAGTTTCTCTGCATCCTTTCTATACATTGGTGACCAAAACTGGACACAGTCCCCAGCTGAGGCCTAACCAGCACCGAGTAAAGCAGTACTTCCGCTGGACAATCCGCCGCTGAGGAGCGTGGCCTCTGGACAACCAGTCGCCGAAATGCCGCCGAGAAGCAGCAACGCCAAGAAATGCCACTACCGAAATGCCGCTGCTTCTCGGCAGCATTTCGGCGGCTGGTCTTCCGGCACCTGCCACACTCTTCTGGGAACATGAATATGTTATTGCAACAGAAAAGTTGGGGACCACTGCTATAACTGATCCCACAAGTCAGGGTCAGAAGGCTATACCTAGAAGAGACACAGAGAGAGAGAGAGAGATGGGTTCTCACCACTCCGTGAAGCTTGAATCGATCGGGGGTCCAGGTGGTGGTGGAGTGCTAGAGACAGGCTGAGGGTCTGGAGTGCTGGAGACAGGCAGAGCCCCCAGCACAATCAGTCAGGAGAAGATGAAGTCCCAAATGGAACTGATGCAGATGTTGGATCCAGGCATGAAAACACACTTGAACCTGGGTAGGGGGTTTTGTAGGGAAACAACAATGGTTCAAGGGAGAACACTAGATTTGTTGATGTGAAAACAAGGGAGATACCAACGTTGTTTTGTTCAGGCTAGACATGGGAACTGATCACTCCTGGCTATAGGTGATGTTCCTTGGAGGGAGCTCACAATGCAATTAGGCAGCTTCACTATTGTGGATACCAGTCAAGGATTCATTACTAGAATTGGTCTGATAACTGCTGAGCTGGGTGTGGGCAGGAGGGTTCATTAACATCTGGAGCAGAGATCCCCCATCCTGCCGTGCTTCCCTGCTTTTCTGGTCCCAGAGTTCCATGCAGTTCTTGCCTTGGAATCTCTGTTCTCCATTCTGTCTGCTAATGGAGATGCCTCCTTGTCCCATCTCAATGCAAATGACTTTAGGGGAGTTTCCTTAATCCTGTCACCGTTGTCCCAGGGGTTTAGGTGTGTCTCCCACAGCCTTTTCATTGCTTTTTGTAAGTCCTTCTTCTGATGCAGATTTGGTTCAAACAGAGGTGTATGTGGGGGGGTCTTTCATGAGTCAGACGGGCTGGGTACTGCACCCTGGTTCCCCAAGAACACAGAGCTGCTAGGTAACAAGTCCACGCATTGCTTGGGTGCTTGCAGTAAGCGAGTATCCCCATCACATCCTTACTCCATGGTACTGGGTCTGATCTTGAATCCATTGCAGCCACTTGTCATAGCTTCCTACTCAGATTTGAACTTTAGCGTTCATAAACTGAGAAGCTAGCATGAACCCTCTAAGCTTAATTACCAGCTTAGATCTGATATCGCTGCCACCAGCCAAGTGATTCCAGGGCTTGGCTCCCTCTGGGGTCTCCCAAAACCTTCTCTGGGGGACCCCAAGACTCAGAAGCCCTGAGTCTTACCACAAAGGGAAATAACCCCCCTCCCCTTGTCTTCTCTTTACCCCCTCCCAGGCTTCCCCTGGAAGATACAGCTTCAAGTCCTTGAAACACAAGCACCGAGAGATTAAGTATCTCTCCTCTTCCCCCTCCTTCTTCCCCTGAGGCTGTTCAGATCCACCCTCCGTAGATATAACACAAAGAGAATTTCCCTTCCCTTCGTTCCTTAGCCTACCCAGAGAAAACTCAAACAGGTCTTAAAAAGAAAGAAAAACACATAAACATACTCTCTGTATCAAGTTGACAATACAGGGTCAATTGCTTAAAAGAAAAAAGGAATAAACAACCTTATTCAAAAAGAATTACAATTTAAACATTTCAGCAACTACACACATGTAAATACAAAAAAAAACCCAATAAAAGCCTATTGTTTTTCTACCTTTGTACTTACAACTTGGAAACTGAAGATTAGAAGCTTGAAGATAGAAAAATCCCCTCTCATAGCCGAGAGACAGACAAAAGATACAGACCCAAACATTCCCTCCCTGAGCTTTGAAAAATCTGGTTTCCTGATTGGTCCTCTGGTCAGGTGTTTGGTTCCCTTTGTTAACCCTTTACAGGTGAAAGAAACATTAACCCTTAGCTATCTGTTTATGACACCGCCGCATCAGTCGCTGGATCCAGCAAACCAGTAGAACCAGACCAATTGCTAGCCTAATTTGGAAACTGATGATCACCACAATGGGGTGTCCCAGCCCAGTGAGGCTAGGGGACTTTCCTTAATTCTGGCATCCTTATCTCAGGGGTTTAGGTGTGTCTCCCACTGGCTTTCCATTGCTTTTTGTAAATCTTTCTTCTGATGCAGATTTGGTTCAAGCAGAGGCTGGCTGGTTGGGGGGTGGGTGTTTCGTGAGTCAGATGGGCTGGGTACTGCACCCTGGTTCCCCAAGAACACAGAACTGCTAGTAACAACCTATTGTCCATGAATTTATCCAGTTCTTTTTTGAACCCTGTTATACTTTTGGCCTTCACAACATCCTCTGGCAAGGAGTTCCTCAGGTTGACTGTGTGTTGTGTGAAGAAATACTTCCTTTTGTTTGTTTAAACCTGCTGCCTATTAATTTCATTTGGGGTCTCCTAGTTCTTGTGTTATGGGAAGGGGTAAATAACACTTCCTGATTTACTTTCTCCGCACCACTCATGATTTTATAGACCTCTATCATATCCCTCCTGAGTCATCTCTTTTCCAAGCAGAACAGGCCCAGTCTGATTAATCTCTCCTCATATGGAACCTGTTCCACACCCCTAATCATTTTTGTTGCCCGTTTCAGAACCTTTTCAATTCCAGTTTGATATGACGCCACCAGAACTGCACGCAGTATTGAAGGTGTGGGCGTACCATGGACTTAGATAGAGTCAATATGATTTTTTCTATCTTTTTATCTATCCATTTCTGAATGATTCCCAGCATTGCATTCACTTTTTTGAAGGCCGCTGCACATTGAATGGGTGTTTTCAGGGAACTATTCACAGTGATTCCAATATCTTTTTTTTGAGTGGTATCAGCTCATTTTGTATGTCTAGCTGGGATTGTGTTTTCCAATGTGCATTACTTTGCATTTATCAACACTGAATTTCATCTGCCATATTGTTGCCCAGTCACCCAGTTTTGTGAGATCCCTTTGTAGCTGTTCACAGTCAGCTTTGAACTTAAATATCCTCAGTAGTTTTGTATCATCTGCAAATTTTGTCACCTCACTGTTTACCCCTTTTTCCAGATCGCTTATGAACATGTTAAACAGCTCTGGTCTCAGTACAAACCCCCGAGGGACACCACTATTTACCTCTCTCCACTGTGAAAATTAGCCATTTATTCCTATCCTTTCTCTCCTATCTTTTAACATTAGTGATCTGGGAGAGGCCCTTCCTTATCCCATGACAGCTTACTTTGCTTAAGAGCCTTTTGGGAGGGACCTTGTCAAAGGCTTTCTGAAAATTTAAGTATATAGACTGGGTCACCCTTGTCCACATGCTGTTGACTCCCTCAAACATTCTAGTAGATTGGTGAGGTATGATTTTCCTTTACAAAAACCATGTGGACTCTTTCCCAACAAATTGTGTTTATCTCTGCATCTGATCATTCTGTTCTTTACTGTAGTTTCAACCAGTTTGCCCAACACTGAAGTTAGGCTAAGTGGCCTCTAATTTCTGGGAGCCTTTTCTAAAAATTGATGTCACCTTAGCTATCCTCCTGTCATCTGGTACAGAAGCTGATTTAAATGCTTCATTAAATACCACATTTAGTAGTTTTCTGCAATTTCACATTTGAGTTCTGTCAGAAGTCTTCTCCAGCTTACGTATGAGAATGTCATGTGGGGCTATGTCAAAAGCCTTGCTGAAGTCCAGGTATATTATGTCCACCACTTTCCCCCAGCCACCAGCCAGTTACCTTGTCAAAGAAAGAAATCAAGCTGGTTTGGAAAGATTTGTTCTTGGTAAATCCATGCTGGTGATCACCCCTTAGTCCTCACAAACTGAAGGTTTTATACATTGCTCTAGTAGCTTTCCAGGTGTCGAGGTCAGGATGACTGGTCTATAGTTCCCTGGCTCCTACTTTTCCCCTTTTAAAGAGGGCCACTGTGTTAACCCTTCTCCCATCTTCTGTGATCTCTCCTGGCATCAATGATTTTGCAAATATTATTGCCAGTGGCTTCAAGATTTCTTCAACTAATTCCTTCAGTCCCCTGGGTTGAACAGCTTCCTGCCCCACTGATCTGAATTCATTCAAAGTGGTCGGAACATCTCTGACGTGTTCTTTACTGATCCCGATTTGCAGCCTTTCCCCTTTGTTGTCCATGGTAACTTCACTGGTCACCTGCTCACATGTTGTTTTTTGTGGGAAGACTGAAGCAAAGCAGGCACTGAGCAGCGCTGCCTTCCCACCATCTTCTGTCACCAGCTCGGGATTTTCTGGCCAATCTCATGATTCTTAGAGAAAACTCAGGTTTTCTCTCCAATTTAAGGATTTTTTTAGCCCACGTTCTGTTGGGACCATCTGGTGATTTGGGGATTTGGGGACTCACTGCGCTTCCAGCAGCCCCAGATAAGACCCCTGCAGAGTCCAGGAGCACTGATGGACCCCAAGGCAGATCTGTCCCTCCCCAAAGCCTCTGCTTTCACATTCCCCCCCCCCCCCATCTGTCTCTAGGTCTGTCCCATCCCGACGCCCCAGCCATGGGAAGAGCCCTGCCGCCACAGCAGGACACCAGGGAATGGAAGCTCCCAGCTCAGGGCCCCCTCTGGAGAGCAGGGGGTCCTGCCCCCCCTGCAGCCATGCTGAGGGTCCTGATCCTTGCCCTGCTCTGGAGGGGTAAGTAAGCAGCACCTGCAGCCCCAGTGCAGGGGGAAGGGCAGAACCTGTGCTAAGCGGGACCAGGTCTGTCCCGGGACTTGGAAGAGAGACTGGGGAGAGGGGGAGGGGATCCCAGTGCCCCAATGCGGTGCTTGAGGGTGCCAAGTGACAGGGTGAGGGCAGGGAGCTTGATGAAAGGAGGGATGGAGAAAAAGGGAGTGAGATTTGGTCAAAGACTCAGGGTTGGTTTCGCAGGGGGCTGCAGGTAAGGAGTGACGGGCACTGGCAGAGCTGTGGGAGGAGCTCAGGGTTGGTCTCTGCTCTCTGTGAGTCCCATTTCGTTCCTTCTCTGTCTCCTGCAGGGTCCCTGTCCCAGCTGCCCGGATTTACCCTGACGGTGACACAGTTGGTGTCGGGGCAGAAGGGTTTCTGCGTTCTTGTCCCCTGCACCTTCACGTACCCAGCCTTGTACGACACCAACAATTTCTGGGAATACAAACCCGACACCCGGCTCTACGGATACTGGTACAAGGATCCGGCCAATGAGAGCCAGGATCCGCCCGTGGCCAGCAGTGACCCCAGCCGGGGGGTGTCTCAGGAGACCCAGGGCCGGTTCCGGCTGGTGGGGGAACTGGTGCATGGCGACTGCTCCCTGCTAATCAGTGAAGCACAATGGAGGGACACAGGGAGATATTTCTTCAGATTCGAGAAAGGGACATTGAAATACAGTTACCTCTTCAATTCTGATGGCACTGATGCAAAGCTCACGATCTCCGTTCCAGGTAAGGGCAGCCACAGTCACCGCTCAGCAGCCCCCCTGAGCCAGTCAGTCCCTGCCATGGGGCTGGATCAGGGCTGCGCCCCTAGAGGGGAAAGGCCCCGTGTCCCTGAGTGATTCTCTCCCCTCTCCCCGTGTCTCAAGGCTGATGGAGGAGCCAGAAATCGAGATCTCGCTGGCGCGGGGGCTGCCAGGGACGTTGCTGGCCAGGGAGCCAGTAACTGTGACCTACATGGCCTCCGGGCGCTGCTCCGAGCCCCCTCCCCTTCCCTCCAGCTCCTCCCCCACATCTGCCCTGTGCTGGGATCCCCACCTCCCACCGTGCACCCTCAGCCAATTCTACTCCAGGCATCTTCCCTCCACATCTTGCAGCCCCTTCTCCCTTGGGTATGGCTCCGGCCCCTCGTTAGTGACTCTGCCAATTAGGCCTCATTTTGACCCACCAGTTTTGGTCCCTTGGGTTTCCATTTCCCATGGTTCTGGTTCCCCGGCACAGCCCTAACCCGGCCCTTGGGTTCTGTCAGGCGCCTCTTGGATGGGGCTCAGTCGGGTCTGTCGCTTCCCTTCCCCACCCACGGATCTTGTGCCACTTCAGGGACTTTCCTGTCCCCCAGTTGAGCTCACAGCAAGGGGCCATGTCTAGGCTCAGTGATCACTAGTGACCCCCACTCCGGTGCTGTCCAGCCCCCCCTGATCCCCCCTGTCTGGTTTGTGTTACAGACCCACCTGGGCCCCCCAACATCACAGGGACCCTGACCAGGAACGGACGCCCTGGTGAGAGGCTGCGCTGCGAGCCCCGGGAATCAGCGAGCGCCTCCTAGTCATGCTCTGTCCACGCTCAGGGCCAGGTGCCAGGCTCTGCCGGGCCAGGCTGGTCCGTGCCCAGAGGGGAGAGCCTGAGGAAGCCTCAGGACTGTACGGGGAGCGAGCGGGCCCGGTTCCCTCTGTCTCCAGACCCCGGGGCAGCACTAGGGGGTGCTGGGCAGCAGAGAGGAGATGGTAAAGGGAGCGATCACTGTGACGGAGACCTGCTGCCTTGGCAAGGCACCGAGTTGTGCGCCCCCCCAGAGGGGCCACGTCTCAGCGCCAGGCAAGCGGTCCTGTATAAACAGGTCCTATGTCCCCACTAGTGGTGGCTGCCTCTCAGCTCCTTAGTGGAGGATCTCTGGGGGACCAAACGCGCCTGCTCGTCTTCCGTGCCAGATGTGTGGGAGCTGAGGGCAACATCGTGTCTCTGGAGACCCAGGAGGGCGACTTCCTGAACCTGAGCGTTGAGGTTGGGAGCAGATCCAAGGGCACCCTGAGCTGGGCCAAGGGAACGAGTCCCTGAGCCCCGGCCAGGAGGGGCCGGGCGCCTGAAGCTGCGAATCTCAGCAGAGGGGATGCTGGGGAGTATCGATGCTGGCGAAGAATCTCTATGGGTCAGCCAGCCGGGCCCTGCATGTGCACGTGCAGAGTAAGGAGTTAGGGGGTGCCAGGCCACAGGGAGGGACATCAGTGGAGGGTGCTGGGCTGCAAGGGGAGGCGGAAACCCCGTTGGGGCGCTGGCTGCAGAGAGCAAGGCAAGAGGTCAGTGGGGGCGCTGGCTGCAGGTGGCGGGCAGGGGATCCATGGGGGTGCTGGGCTGCGGAGCGGGGAGTCACTGGGGGGAGGGCGCTCTCCAATCTATATGTTGCCCTGGGTATTCAGCTCTAGAGAGGATGCTGCAAATCACCGTCTCCAGAGCTAACAGGAGCGACCCCCAGTTATTCCAAGGTATCGCTGGGGTGGAGTGGGGCACGGGGCCTTCCCCTCTGGGGGCGCTGGCCCCGTTCCGGCCCCTGGGCAGGGACTGTCTGGCTCAGGGTGCAAGTGGCTCCGTGTTATTTCTGTTCCCAGATCCTGACACCCTGGGGCAAATGGGTCACAGCTCTCGCCCGGGAGGGCGACTCCCTGCGGTTCTCTGCTCCGTCGCCAGCAGCCCCCCCGCGGTGCTGGGCTGGGTGAGGGGGGGCCGAGCCGTCGAGGGCACCCGCTCCGCGGGGAGAATCAGCTGTGGCTGGAGCTGCCCAACGTGACGGCCGAGGACGGGGGCTGTATGGGTGCTGGGCCAGAACAAGCAGAGCTCTGCCCAGGGGACGTTCCAGCTGCTCATTGAGTGTGAGTGCGGTTAACCTGTGACACTCCCTGACACTGGGTGCGAGTGGGGTTAAACCATGGGACTCCCTGCCTCAGGACGCTGACCCTGGAGAGCAGCAGTGTTAATCCGGTGGACTCCTAGCCACTGAGTACTAGCAGGTGTCACAGGTGCCTGGCCCCTTTAAACAGAGACAGAGCCAATGCCCCTGTGCCCTAGTTAATTAGGCTGTCAGGGGCAGCAACAAGGGGGCAGCTGAGGCTTGAACGGACTCCTGGGCTGTCTACAAGTGCCATAAGCACCCAGACTGAGGGCGGAAAAGCAGGTGGGTTGGTATGAAGTCCAGCTGGCTGAGGATGGGGCCAGATCAGTGCCCAGAGGCCGAGCAAAGAGACATCTCAGGGCAGAAGAACCCGCGGGATTCCCTGCCACTAGATATTAGCACGTTAATCTATGGGACTCACGGCCCCTCGGCTGCTCTCTCTATTAATTTGCGCTTGTCTCCTGCTCTCCCCAGACAGCCCCGGCCGGGGACCGGGCTGAACTCATCCTGCCACGCCAGGGGCCCAGCATCAGCTGCAGCTGCCTCCCTGCACTCCCACCCCAGCCCAGCTCCAGTGGCAGGTGGATGGGGTGCCCCTGGCTGGGAACGGCTCACGGGAGCCCTGCAGGTCAGCTCATGGGCCCAGGGGGATGAGGCCGTCAGTATCCTGAACTGGACGGGGAGTGGGGAAGGGGGCCCCGGATCTTCTGCCTCGGCTCCAACCCCCACGGGAGCTACGCCGCCCTGCACTTTGACTTCAGCGCCCCGCAGAGAGGTGAGACACTCGGATTCCTGGGTTCTGTCCCAACTTGGGATGGGGATGGGGAGGGAGCCAGGACTCCTGGGTTCTCTCCCCAGCTCTGGAAGAAGAGTGGGGTCTGGGAGTTGGAGGCAGGAGAGATGGGAGCCAGGACTCCTGGGTTCTCTCCCAGCCTGCCCCGTTGTTGTGTGTTTCGCAGGTGCGAAGGAGCCTGGCAGGCTGCTGGCTGTCTCGGGGTGGCCTGTGGGCTGGGGTCGCCGTCAGCTTCTTCCTTCTTGGGCTCTGTGTGATCAAGTGAGTCTGATGCCTCTCCGCTGCCCCCTGCTGCGATCCTGCTGACATCCCCTGCCATCTCCCCCCACAACCCTCCCCCCAGTGAGATCCCTCCCCCCAACCCATCGCTCTGTGTCTATCCCAGTCTCCTGCACTCTAGACTCTCATACTGGCGTGCCACCTTCCTCCACCCCATGGGGCTACCCCTCCCAGACTCGTGAGTCCGTCCTGATCCGTCTCCCCACAGGTTGTGGAGCCGGAAGCCGGTGCCCCCAGAGCTGAGCCCGGGGAGATTGGCCATGGGAGCCAGGCCAAGCTCATGGCCGACGACGCCAGCCTGATCTACAGTAACATCACCACCATCCTTATGGTATGTACCTAGTCTTCCTGGGGGACCAAGCCCACCTGCACTTTTCACCCCACCCTGTCTCTGCACCCCTCCATTTCTTCTTCTCTCCCACCCCCTCTTTCCTACCCCATAATGAATGCAGGACTATAAGCCAGGATTTCACCAGGGCACCCAACCCCCCCCATTCATGCCCAGTGCAAAAAATCCACCCCTGCCACCCATCTGGGCTCCCCGAACTGCGTGGGATCGGCTCCTGCATGCAGAAAATGCACCTCATCTCTCGAGTCTCGCTCAGAGAGGAGGACATGCAGCGAATACTTTCATGTGCCTTCACAAAGTGCATGGGACTAGATTGGGGCTGGAATGCTGCCAATCCTTGGGCATCTCCTGGATGCACCAACCGGGCAAGAAATGCATTTCTGCAGCTGCCTGCTATGTTATTAGGTGCTTCTGATCAGACAGTGTATGCAGGGTGCTCCGTGTCTGTTGTACTCTTCAGAAAATGCAATGAATGCATCAGCATGGGCTATGCAACCATGAGATAAATGGGATCAAATCATCCATGCACAGGGCATAAAATGCACACAACCCCATGTGTCTTGCTAATGCATGACTGGTGCAGGCAATGCATTAACTTAACCGGTGTCTTCCCAAGATGCATGAGATCAGTGCATGCATGCACAATGTGTAAAATGCACAGAACCTCATGTGTCTTGCTAATGCGTGGCTGGTGCAGGCAAAGCATTAAATGCATTAACTTACCCAGTGCTGTCCCAAGGTGCATGGGAGCAGTTCATGCATGCCCGGTGCATGAAATCCAGTCAATACATTCGGTGAAACTGTGCTGTGATGAGATGCATGGGATGAAATCCTGTATGTGCGGTGTATGAAATGCATACAACCCCATGCATCTTGCTAATGCATGTCTTGTGCAGCTGAGGCAGTGAATGCATTAACCGAGCTGGTGCTGGCATACGATTGGCTTATGAGTGCAGCGAGTGTGAAACACACACAATCCCCCATCTCTTGCTAGTGCACTCCCAGTGCAGGAAATGCATTTGCATGGCGGGTGGGGGAAACGTGACTGGGGCAGCCCATGCAATCAGCTCAGCAGGGTGGATGCAAGTCTCTACCTGGTGTCTCTGCCTTGCTTCTCACTCAGGATCAAAAGACTCCAGCCGCCCGCCGGACCAAAGGCGTCCAGGACAAGGCTGCAGCAGCACAGGCCCCGCTAGGCCCCGGGGAGCCGGACGAGCTGCATTACGCCACCATCGACTTCTCCAAGCTGCAGTGCAAACTGGGGGAGCCCCCAGAGGCCCCGGACATGGAATATTCTGAGGTCCGGCTGAAATAGCCCCCTTGCGCCATGCGCCCAGGCTGGGCATCTCCAGCCCATCCAGTGCGGAGAGGGGATATCACAGTGAGGGGGGGAAGGGGAAAGGGGCAGGCCCGTGATGTGGGAAACCTGGGTGCAACTCCCTGCTCTGCCCCAGACTCAGGGCGAAGTCAACTAGGCCTTGGAGATGCTAGAGCGCTGCATTGTGGGGAAGTATCCCAGAGTCCCCTGCAGCCGGTGCCAAAGCCTCCCCTCTCCTAAACCCCACTGCCCCCGGGGGAAAGAGCCTCTCACCCCACAGCCCCAGAGAGTATCTCTTCTACCCTGCCTGAGCCCTCACCCTGTCGTTTCACAGATGGGCAGGATGGTCACGCTAGGGGCAGTAGCCAGTAGGAGCGGAGGGCTGGGTTTGTGATTAAGATGCTTTCTTAGTACTCAGACTTTCTGGGGTTTTGTCCCTGCACCACTGAAAATGCTGTAGGTGAGGTTTGGCCATTTGCTGCATCTCTCTCACCTCAGTTTTTTTACCCCAAAAATTGGGATAATAATGGTTCTTTGGGCCACTTATGTTATAAACTCTTAGGGGCAGGGAGTGTCTCTCACTGTGTCTGGGCAGCGCCTGGCACAACAAGGTCCTGGTCTCTGTTGAGGTCAATCAGTGCCACGTGATTATAAATTCTTAGTAACAATGTTCTGTTGAAAGTAACATGTTCACTCCAAAGCCAAAAGCATCCGACTGTAAAATTTCCCGTTTACAAGCTGTTACTTGAAATAAATTTTCATGTGTCATTTTTTTGTCACTTCTACTTTTTTAACAAAGGGCCACTAACAACTATGACTGATTTGTGTCCAATAAAGAATCAGTTTTCACGTCTGCCTTTCCCCTGGGAAAGACCTGATTGCAGCTGGTTTCTGTGCAGGGCCAGGCATAACACAGCCCCGATCCCAGCTGGGGTAGAGCCTCTCCCTCGCTGTGTCTGGACAGCACCTGATACAACAGGGCCCTGATCTCAGCTGGGGCAGGGACGGTCTCTCGCTGTGTGTCTGGGCAGCGCCCAGCGTGACAGGGCCCTGATCTCAGCTGGGGCAGGGCCTGTTTCTTGCTATGTCTGGCATAGGAGCCGACTCCAGTGCTGCAGCACCCATGGAGAAAAATTAGAGGGTACTCTGCACCCACCAGCAGCCAAGCTCCCCCTGCCCCTACCCCCTCATCGCTGCCTCCTCCTCCTCACGCATTGCATCCCCGCTCCGCCCCCACAGCGCTTCCTGCCTGCTGCCTAACAGCTGTTCAGCAAAGCTTAGGATTTTTAGGGAGGGAGCAGGAGGAGGTCGCCGATGTGGTGTCACTCGAGAGGGAGACGGTGGTAATAGGGTGACCAGATGTCGCTGATCTTATTAGGGACAGTCCTGGTTTTGGGTCTTTTTCTTATATAGGCTCCTATTACCCCCCACCCCCGTCCTGGTTTTTTCACACTTGCTGTCTGATCACCCTAGGCGGTAAAGAGGTGGGCAGGAATTAGGGGAAGGGTGGAATTTGGCATGGCGAGGGTGATGAAGGGGGTGGGCCAGGGGCAGGGCCAGAGGCGGCAAGGGGGTGGGTGCCAGGGAGTCAGTGCCTGGCGTCTGAGCAGCACCCAGCTGTTGGGACTCATTCTCGCTCAGCTCTGTACAGCCCCTGGGAGTGTCCCTCCTTCGGCGTGACAGCCCCTGAACGGTGCTTCTCTCTCTCCAGGGTTAGGCCCTCTGGCCCCACAGCCTCCTGGGACCGCACCTCTGAGCTGGCCTGTCTCTGCGTGGGCCCCTCAGAGAGGTCCCCTCGTTCTTCCCCCCCCAGGGAGCAACACCCCCCGATCTTTACCCTGCAGTGACTCTCCGCCCGTGAACACAGGAAGTTTATTGAACATCTGAACCCAGCACAGGAGGCTTTCAGGGCTCTTGGGCCTAGCAACTCTCAGCACAGCACATCGGATCTCTCCTGCATCCAGGAGGGCTCTGGCTGCTCTCTCCCCGAGTCCAGAAGCCCCTCCTTCGAGTCCAGCCTCCTATATCAACCGGCCCCAACAGGTCCTCCCCTGTCCTCTGTCTCCTTTGTTCTCCATCCCAGCTAAATGGGTCACCGGGGTCTTCTGCTACTCAGCCCATTGTCCTTCACTGCCCAGAACTGGCTGCCTTTCAAGTTGGGGGCCTCCTGGTCACCAGTTGCTAGGGTCCCCCCTCTCCAGGCCGTTGTCCGCAGGTCCGGCTGCTAAGGGAGGTCACACCTTGGCCATCTGTAACAACAAACCCTCTCCCTCCACTTCATTACACATGCAGCACACAGGGAAACTGAGGCACACACACAGCATTCATGTAAACCACTATGAAAATACCTCAAGTTCTTCACACAGCATGCAGGGGCCTTCAATCTCATCTGGCGCAGGGACTGTCTCTATCCGTATCTGTGCAGTGCCGGCATGACGGGGCCCCGAGCTCAGCCAGGTTTCAAAAGCACTATTGTAATACAAAATAACACACACATATATGGTCTACTAGTCCTCCCTCCTGCTTTTCACACTATTGCTAAAGGCAACAGCGGTGATGTAATATCCATCGCAGTCCGTGAGGAGTTTCACTTGACATCATCGACATTTTGTTTCAAAAACTAGAGGGAACAAAATTACCATGACCCAGATTCAAAACTGGCTAACTACTAGATCTCCAGAGGGTAACTGTCACCGGGAATCGGCAGCGAGTGCGCATTTCCAGAAGGATCCTGCAGGAACTGTCCTCAGCCCAACGCTCATTAACACCTTTTTAACGACGTAGAAGACAACATAAAATCATCCTGATCAGGTTTGCACAATACACACTTGGCACTTCGTAACATTTAAGAGCTGCTTCGGGCTTCGTTCTAGCACGCCGCATTCTCCTTTGTTCCCTCTTCTCGCTGTCCCATGACTCCTTCAATTCCTGTTTCTTGTGACAGAGTGCATCATAAGCTCCCAGAGAAAGTCCCTTCTTAGTTCTTAGCGCTTTCTAATTCTGCGCAGCCATTCAGCTGGTAATAACAAAGAGGGAGGTTGGGCTGCCAAGGTCATCTCTGTTGCAGCTTAAATGCAATGTTTTACGGAAGCAGGATTGTTTGCAACACAGACAACACTGATTCAATGCTTTAAAACACAGCCAGTACTCACACGTCTGTCTCACCAGGCAAGCACACATGAGGCACAAGACCCCAGAATGGTGAGTAGCTGCAGGGACAGTACATCACTCTTCCCGGACCCTGTGTACACTGGGCACTGCTCTTGGGGAGAGCCAGCACTGTGGGGGGATGGCTGATAACATTGCTGTCCCCACACTTTCACGGGAGATGATCATTATGAAGATATCTCACTGCTCAGGGTGAGCAGGGAATCAGGGAGGGTCTTCTCCAAGGCTTCTACAATTTATTGAGGTCCTTCTGAATTTTAGCTCCATCCTCCAAGTGTTGGCTACCCCCACTGGCTTTGCAGAGGAGGTGAGCAGCCTTCATTGGTGAAAGAACAGGCTAAGGACTATTTAGAAAAGCTGGACATCAGTCAGAAGTCCACGTGTCCAGATATAATAAATCCGAGGGTGCTGAGGAATTGCTGAGTGACTGCAGAGCTATTGGCCATTATCTTTGAAAACTCATGGCAATTTGGGGAGGTCCGGATAACTGGAAAAGCTGTAATGTAGTGCCTATCTTTAAAAAAGTGAAGGAGGAGGATCCAGGGAACTACAGGCCAGTCAGCCTCACCCCAGTCCCTGGAAAAATCATGGAGCAGGTCCTCAAGGAAACCATACTGACGCCACTTGGAGGAGAGGAAGGTGATCAAGAACAGTCAACATGGATTGATCAAGGGCAAGTCATTCCTGACCAACCTGAGTGCCTTCTATGATGAGATAACTGGCTCTGTGGATATGGGGAAAGTAGTGAACGTGGTATTACTTGACTTTAGCAAAGCTTTTGCTATGGTCTCCCACAGTATTCTTGCCAGCAATTTTTAAAAGTATGGATTGGATGAATGGACTATAAGGTGGTGTGACAAAGTTTCCTCCTCTGCCTTTGTGGGTCCTGAGCTTATTGGCAGATTTGCTCGCCTCAGAGATTCATGGCAGCCCTCTGTTTGGTCACTTTCAGGGCTCAAATCTGCTGTTCACTCAGCTAACCTCATCACTGGCCAGCATGGGGAAAGAGAGGACAACAATCCTCGCAGTCTCTGCTGATCCACCTAGTGGGTTAGAGAAACAGACCAGAGACCTTCTCCTCTGGTCAAAC
This sequence comes from Chelonoidis abingdonii, assembly GCF_003597395.2. Taxonomy (NCBI): domain Eukaryota; kingdom Metazoa; phylum Chordata; order Testudines; family Testudinidae; genus Chelonoidis; species Chelonoidis abingdonii. The sequence continues at coordinate 60,181,053 of NC_133779.1, read as the reverse complement.
CCCAGTCCAGATCTAACTCCTCCTGTGTCTGATCAGGAGTTGGGAGGTGTTGGGGGAAACTGGGCCTGCCCTCTACTCCAGGTTCCAGCCCAGGGCCCTGTGGATTGCAGCGTCTAGAGTGCCTCCTGTAAAGCTGTGTGACAGCTACCAACTCCCTGGGCTACTTCCCCATGGCCTCTCCCAACACCTTCTTTATCCTCACCACAGGACTTTCTCCTGGTGTCCTGATAACACTTGTACTCCTCAGTCCTCCAGCAGTATGCCTTCCCTCTCTCAGCTCCTAATGCCTCTTGCTCCCAGCTCCTCACACGTGCCTCACTGACTGAGGTGAGGTCCTTTTTAAACCCAGATGCCCTGATATAGCCCACCCTGTCCTAACTGATTCTAGGAGCTTCTTAATTGGCTCCAGGTGTCCTAATTAGCCTGCCTACCTTAATTGGTTCCACCAAGTTCCTGCTTATTCTGGAACTGTTCCTGTTACCTTACCCAGGGAAAAGGGACCTGCTTAATCTGGGACTAATACATCTGCCTTCTATCACTCTTCTGTAGACATCTGGCCTGCCCCTGTCACAGTGGATAGAGAGCTGGCTAGATTGTTGGGCTCAACGGGTAGTGATCAATGGCTCGATGTCTAGCTGGAAGCTGGTATCAAGCGGAGTGCCCCAAGAGTCGGTCCTGGGGCAGGTTTTATTCAAAATCTTTACTAATGATCTGCATGATGGGATGGATTGCACCCGCAGCAAGTTCACGGATGACGCTAAGCTGGGGGAAGAGCTAGATACGCTTGTAGTGGTAGGATTTTTTGTTTGTGTTTTGTATGATTTAGAATGAAGGATAAAGAAGAACAAGGTAATAGTGTAGCATTTATTAAACGTGCTGATGTGATTTGACCATTTTGAATAGTAGAAATGAACGACCTAATGTTCCATAGGTAAAGATGCATCAGCAAGAATTTCTTTGTTTCTGGGCTGATTTCAAGGGCCTCTGAGGGTCACCACTTTATTGCAGGTTTAGCATTTTAAAATAGGTAAAGAGAATGCCATGAATGCTTTTCTTTTGAATTGTAAGTTGATGTTCTTGCTCAAAATGTTCTGTGTAAAATAATTCTGTTTTGTGAGTGAATGAGGAATGTGTGTTAAGACATAAGCATGAAGGCCATCACTGAACCAGATGTTCTAGGGAGGAACTGAAAATAGACGCAAGGGTGCCAGGAGGTTCTAACATCACTCCTATTGAAATGTCAGAGGACGGCAGATTGACAACTCTAAAGATGACACAGGCACCTATCAATGGGGACAAGATAGCTGTGACCAAAACCAGCATGGGGCAACTCCCTGAGAGACTTAGTGAAAAAACAAAATAAAGGATGAGAAAGACAATTTAAGAAAACAAGCACTCGTCAAACAACAATTGATTACAGCATGATGGTGCAAACCTCATTGGTCCCAGTTAAGGATGATCACTATATAAAGACAGGATGCCATGCCATGAAACTTTGGGTTCATCCTGCCAAGACTTCCGCAGGGCATCATGATGACGCCCAGCTCCTGCCTACCCGTGATCAACCTCGCTGGCCACTAGATCGATCCAGACTCTGGACTGGCAGCTATAACATCGACTGGCGGGACAGCGCGTGTGATTGAATGCATATGCTAACTGTTATATCTTCAATAAAGGAAGCATATTGCCTTTCCCCCTGAAAAAGATCCTGTGTGCTTCTTATCAGCATAAGATGCTGGAGGGTAGGGATAGGGTCCAGAGTGACCTAGAAAAATTGGAGGATTGGGCCAGAATAAATCTGATGAGGTTCAACAAGGACAGGTGCAGAGTCCTGCACTTAGGACGGAAGAATCCTATGCACCACTACAGGTTGGGGACCAACTGGCTAAGCAGCAGTTCTACAGAAGAGGACCTGGGGATTACAGAGGATGAGAATCTGGATATGAGTCAGCAGTTTACCCTTGTTGCCAAGAAGACTAATGGCATATTGGGCTGCATTAGTAGGAGCATTGGCAGCAGATCGAGGGAAGTGATTATTCCCTTCTATTCGGCACTGATGAGGCCACATCTGGAGTATTGGGACCAGTTTTGGGTCCCCCACTACAGAAGGGATGTGGACAAATTGAAGAGAGTCCACCAGAGGGCAACAAAATTTATTAGGGGGTTGGGGCACATGACTTACAAGCAGAGCTGAGGGAACTGGACTTGTTTAATCTGCGGAAGAGAAGAGTGAGGGGGGATTTGATAGTTACTTTCAGCTACTTGAAAAGGAGTTCCAAAGAGGATAGAGCTCGGCTGTTCTTAGAGGTGGCAGATGACAGAACAAGGAGTAATGGTCTCAAGTTGCAGTGGAGGAGGTCTAGGTTGGATATTAGGAAACACTATTTCATTAGGAGGGTGGTGAAGCACTGGAATGGGTTCCCTAGGGAGGTGGTGGAATCTCCATCCTTAGAGGTCCTCTGGAGTCAGAACGGGGAGATGATTTTCCCTCTGGATCTGGCCCTGGTGTGACTGCTGCTGGGATCCTGTGTCCAGTTCTGGTGCCTGCAGTTCCAGAAAGACTGGAACAGGGGGTTGGACTAGATCACCTCCTGAGGTCTCTTCCAACCCTAATCTTCTATGATTCTATGATCTGCAGATTTCATCAGTCTGCTCCCTAGTCCTACAGCCAAGTCATTAATAAGGATGTTAAACAACACTGGACTCAGAATAGATCCCTGTGGAGCCCCACCTGAGACCTCCCGCCAATCCCACATTGTTCCATTAACAGTTTCTTGTTGTTTGCTGTTGTTTAACCAGTTCTGTATCCACTTAATGGTAGCTCCACCAAGCCCACATTTCTCCATAAGAACGACCATATTGAGTCAGACAATTGTCAGATTGTGTGGTATCCAATGCAAAGTTTGTCATGTCGAGTGTCTTCGGAAGGCTCATGATGCACTGAGAATTGTTGTTATAGTGATGTTATAGGTTGTAATTTCATGTATATAGTTATGAGGCTGAAAATGTGTCCTCATGGCTTAAAACAAGAACAGGCAAAAACTCTCCAGGAGCAGCGGGGCAGTTCACACCTCAACAGGGCATGTATGGGACAAACCCAGCCCAGCCTCACAGGAACAAAGGACACTGGCATAGGCAGCAACAAAGGATCTGTTGTACTCTCCAGGGAGTCACTCCTCTTCCCTTGGTCAGTTTGGGACTGCGATGAGATAATGCTCACTGACTCTGAAGCGGGGGCGCAAAACCAAGAGGGAAGAAGGGACATGATAAAAGGGAGAGATGTTTGCCATGATCTCTTTCTTCTGCCTACAGCTACGGATACCACCACCAAGTGACTGAAGCACTGCTCAAAGGGGAGATCCAGGATGAAGGACAACCAGCAGCCTGTGGTGAGACGCATCGAAGTTTGTAAGGGCATAGAAAGTGTTAAGATCAGCTTAGAATGTGTTTTGCTTTTATTTCATTTGACCAAATCTGACTTGTTGTGCTTTGACTTATAATAATTTAAAATCTATCTTTTGTAGTTAACAAATTTGTTTGTTTATTCTAGCAGAGGCAGTGTGTTTGGTCTGAAGCAGGTCAGAGACTCCCCTTAGGATAACAAGCCTGGTACATATCAATTTCTTTGTCAAATTGACGAACTCATATAAGCTTGCAGCGTCCAGGGGGCATAACTGGACACTGCAAGATGAAGGTTCCTAGGGTTGTGTCTGGGACGGGAGATATTGGCAGGTGTCATTCAGTTGCACAATCCAAGCAGTGGCCAAAAGTGTTCACTCATGTGCTGGGAGCAACTTACATGCTAGAGGTCATGGGTGAACAGCCCGGGAATGGGGGTTCTCAGAGCAGAATGATGTAAGGCTGGCTCCCAGAGCTGAGGATTGGAGTGGCCTAGCCGATCACTGGTCCAGATAACACCAGGGGAATGCCACAGTGACGCAGCCAGCAGGGTGTATGTGTGGTTTGTTACTCCAAGTAGAGTTCACACTTAAAGCACTGATATTTGTGATTTGAAGTGAATCCTAAGTTCAATGGCTAAGAGCAGTCGGGAAGAGGTCACCGTTTTGTTATTTTCTGTTTGTTTATTTCAGGTGAGGGAAATAAGCACAGGAAAGGAGAAAAATGACTACCAGTGAAGCAGCTACAAAGCTAGAGCTGGCCAGACTGGAGGCGGCAGAGAAGGGAAACAAGTTTGAAATGTGGCAGGCAGAAATGAGGCTTAAAGAAGAGGAGGTGGCACCCAGAAGGGCTGTGGAGGCAGAGGCAGTCAGGGAGGAGGCAGCATACATGGGCTATGGGCGGGGAAGAGAGAGAGAGAGACAGAGAGAACAAACACACAACAGCTGGGCCTTCTAGAGCAGCAGAACCAGATGGCCCTGACCCCAACGACTCCCATCACTCCAAAAATCCACAAATGGGAATGCTTATGCTCTGCATACAGAAAGAAGGACGAAATTGCTGAATATTTGACTACCTTTGAAAGGCTGTGTGTAATACACAAAATCCCTGATGATAACAGAGTTCCCACCTGTCAGGGTACCCTCCCCACTCTCAACTCTAGGGTACAGACGTGGATACCCGCATGAAATACCCCCTAAGCTTATTTTAACCAGCTTAGGTAAAAAACTCCCCAAGGCACAAATTCTCCCTTGTACCTTAGATTAAGTAACGCTGCCACCACCAAGTGATTAGACAAAACTCAGGGAAAGGACCACTTGGAGTTCCTACTCCCCTCTAATATCCTCCCAAACCCTACACCCCCTTTCCTGGGGAGGCTTGAGAATAAACAAGATGAGCACAAACCAACCTTGGGCTTTTTTAGGACACTAAAAAACAAATCAGAATTTTTAAAAAACAGAACTTTATTAGAAAGAAAAAAGGTAAACGAAGCACCTCTGTAAAATTAGAATGGAAAATAATCTCACAAGGCAATCAGATTCAAATCATAGAGGATTTCCCTCTGGGCTAAACTTTAAATTTACAAAAAGAAAACCAGGAATACATCTCCCTCTCAGCACAGAGAAAATCACAAGCCAAAATAAAAGTAAGCTAACACATTTCCTTGCTAGTACTTACTAATTTTTATGGAGTTGGATTACTTGCTTTCTTGATTTGTTTCCGGCAATCACACAGAACAGACAGACAGAGAACAGACAAAACAAAGCCTCCCTGCCCCCCAATTTGAAAGTATCTTGTTTCCTTATTTGGTCCTTTTGGTCAGGTGCCAGCTAGATTACCTAAGCTTTTTAACCCTTTACAGGTAAAAGGATTTTGTGCCTTTGTCCAGGAGGGATTTTATAGTACTGTATACAGGAAGGTTGTTACCCTTCCCTTTCTATTTATGACACTACCCTTATTGAGAAATTAACTGGTAAAGCTCGAAATGTATTCAATGGAATGCCTAGTGAAGATGCTTTAGACTATTGTAAATTTGAAAATGCTGTTTTGCAAAGTTTTCAGATTACACCGAAAACATATAGAATTAAATTTAGGGATTTTAAAAGGGATAGTGGGATGAGTAATGGGGAATATGTAAACAAAATGAAAGATTTGTTGGGAAAATTGATGAGAGGCAAAGAGGTGACGAGTTTTGAAGGAATGTTGGATCTTGTTGCTCAAGAGCATTTCCTAAGCATATGTAAGGCTGATGTGAAGCAGTGTCTGTGGGACAAAGATGTAAGGTCTGTGCATGAGATGGCTTTTTTAGCTGATGCCTTTGAACACAACTGGGCATCTATTGATGGCAGGCCACAGAAAGGGGGATTTAAAACTCTTGGGCAGGGAGGGTCCCATTTTGTCCCTGGGAAGAGATTAGGGGGTTGGCAGCCTAAACATTTCTTACCCCAAAACATCCCTCTGCTGGTAACTCCTATCCCAAATCTCCTGTAAAAGCAGAAGAGCCCCAAAAGTGCTATCTATGTAGTTCCACTGATCACCTGAGGAATAAATGCCCTGGCAGGCAACCAGTAGCTCATGTTAGTTCTGCTGTCCTCAACACAGAAAGCCCACAGGCAATCGAAACTTATCATATTGATAGATTAGCCTCTGCAGAACCAGAGATGGAGCATGTTAAGGTTGTCAGAATTAATGGCAGGGAGTACTTGGGGCAGAAGGATACATGGGCACAGATCTCTCTGGTTAAGCAGAGTGTTGTCCCAAAGGCCATTATGTTGCCTGGCCAAATGGTAGAGATTGTGGGAGGTGGGTGAAAGTAGACTCCACGTACCAGTAGCTAAAATCCATCTGGTGTGGGAAGTTTTGGGAAGTGTTTTGACTGCAGGGGTAATGGAACACCTGCTAGATGACCTGCTTCTTCATAATAATTTTTTTTCCGTGTAGCTCAGGTTAAAGTATTTGCCTACAGCAGGAGGGACTGTTATGCTGGGACCCCTGAGGGAAAGTGAAAGGTCTCAGGAACTGCTGCAAGAATGGGAGAGAGTCTCCATGATTCTTCTGCAGTGGAGGAAGCTGCATGCTTCCAGGTGGGAGGCTGGTTGAGACCAATTCCTGCACTGCAGCTGGAGGTAACACCACATCAGAAAGGGATAGGGGTGTAATGCTGCCAGGGAGAGAAATGTCCAGGTTGTTAGCTGCCAGCAGGTTGCAGCTGAACCAGAGACAGACCAGCTGTAGGGAGCAGAGAGAAATGTGACCCAGAGGAGAGCCCAGAGAAGGGGCAGGGGATCTCAGAAACCACTGAGGTGGGAGAGGATTCCTGTGAGTCTGTAAAACCAGGAAGCAGGGTGCTTCCAAGTATGGGAGGGGCCAGTGGCGTAGCCAAGGGTTGCTGCCGAGGAGGAGTGGCAGAGAAAAAAGGCACATGCCCTTCGGCGGCATTTTGGCGGCCCTGCGCATGCGCCAAAATGTCATCAAAAGATGGAGTGGCACATGCACAAGGGCACCGAAAGCAGAGCAGCGTGCCACCAAAATCATGGATGAGCAGAAAAGGTGCCACTTGGGGAAATCTGGGCTCAGGGGAGCAGATGCTACCCCTGCTCCCCCTTCAGCTACGCTACTGGGAGGGGTTAAGACTAGATTTTTTTCCCGCAGAAGGCAACATGCCCTCAGGCACAGGGACAGGAGAAGTGTTGTCAATGATTAAGGAAACTTCCCAGGTGTTAGCTAACAGAGTTTTAAAGATGAACAAGCAGCAGAACCCTTCCTAGGGAGCACAGAGAAATGTGTCTTAGGAGGGGGTCCAGAAGAGCAAGCTGGGGAAGGAATAGTGGGGGTACAGGAGTGTCTCCTTAGTAGTCACTGATGTAAGCAGAGTCAGGATGAACTCTACCCTGACATCTGGTGATGAATTGTGGCAAGTTGTGGAAAAGAACTTCAGGGCTGATCTCATTTGCATAGGCACACCCACCCTGCCTAGCATGATCCCACAGCAGCACAAACGGTCACTTTGGCTGCTGTGGGATCCCTAGTTTCTCTGTTATTGGGGCAGGAAGACTTAAGTGTTGTTACCCTGATTATGTGAATCAAGGACAATGAAACTGTTTTATGACAAAGGGACTCACCATTAACTAAGTAGCATTTGCTAGATAAGGGACATGGGCTCTAACACCTAGTGAATTGAGAGATGCTGGGGGTAGGTGTTTGTACCTGATGCTATGGGTGCCCTTTGAAAGCCTGAAATAGTAATTGTATCTTCTTGGTCTACTGTGGGTTGTCAGAGTTAATTTTAATTCTATTATGAATCTAGTTGCAGGCTGCTGAGCTGAATTTACTTTGGGTTAATGGTATCCCAACACTGGTGCTCCTTTACTACAAGCTGAAATTGCTAAAGAGCTGAAATCAGTGAGTGCAGTGTGGGGGCCTGAAGCTATATTGCTGAGAGGCTAGCAGAGCAGAGCAGCTTGCAGAACAGCTGAAGCTGCTTGCGGGATAGCTAGTGGAGCAGAGTGGCTGGTGGAGTGACTCACAGTGAAGGCTGCGGTAGAACCCCATGGAAAGGTGGGGCAGTCAGACTTGGAATATGTAAGGTGCCCCTTAACCCTGCTGTGCCCTGCCCTGCCCCACCCCCAGGCTGGGAGGTAAAACTCTGCAGATAAACTTTTTGAATGCTGGGGTTGCACTGACCAGAGACTTTTGGGTTGTTGGACTTTGGAGTGATTTTTGGGTTGCTGGACGTAAGACCCTGAGGGGACTAGGATACTCAGGAGGGGGGTGTCTTTTGCTCATGGTTTGTGCTATGAATCCTGTTTGTGGTTATCATAGGTTTCACCCCCACTCTGAACTTTAGGGTACAGATATGGGGACCTGCATGAGAACCTCTAAGCTTAATTACTAGCTTAGATCTGGTTGCTGCCACCACCAAATGGTTTAAACACATATTTAGGGGAAAATCATTTGGAAACTTTTCCTTCCCCTTCCCCACCAATTCCCTGGTGAACACAATCCAAAATCCTTGGATCTTAAACCAAGGAGAAATTACTCATCCCCTCCTTTTCTGGCAGGATTGGAGTTTAATTTCCCTTTCCCCCACCAATTCCTAGTGAGTCCAGATCCAACCCCCTTGGATCTTGAAACAAGGAAAAATCAATCAGGTTCTTAAAACAAGACTTTTAATTAAAGAAAAAAGAAAGGTGAAATGAAAACCTCCGTGAGATTAACATGCAAGGAAATCTCACAGACAACAGACTCAGAACACAGAGGATGTTCCCCTGGGCAAAAACCTTAGTTACACAGAAGAAAACCCAATTTGATTATCCCTCTAATGCAAAAAGACAAATCACAAAAGGAAATAAACATAAGCTAATTCATTCCTTCTCTAATACTTACTACTCTGGTTGATTCCTGGATTTTTTAACTCTGACACAGAACTTAGTGAACCAAACAAAGGAAGAACTTCCCTCCTTCCTCTTGAAACATCTTGTTCCCCCATTGGTTCCTCTGGTCAGGTGTCAGTGAGGCTAGGTGAACTTCTTAACCCTTAACTGTCTGTTTATGACAGTGGTGTTTCCCCAACATAATACCCCATTGTTTCCCTTCTATATTAAAAGGCTTTTGCTACACTCGGACTCCGTGCTTGCGAGAGGGGAAGTATTGCCTCTTAGAGGCGCCCGGAGGATGATATGTAATTGTCCCAGGTCAATAGGTGGGGGCTCGAGCAGGTTTGCATTGTGTTATTGAAACAGAACCCCTAGATACTGAACCCGGCCCTTGTTGCTCTGTGGATGGCTGGGAAAGACCATTTCTAGAGCCTCTATTTTGCAGGGTTTGTTACTTTCATTTCTCAGGTTTATTTTTAGCAATTTTGCAGTTCTGTGCAGAGGTCCAAAAATTGGACTTTGATTTTGTATATAGTGTGATAGACTCAGGCCAGCTGGGTACAGCAGAGTTGCAGAAGGCAGATATACTGGCCACCGGATTAGCAGTTTTCTGTTCCCTGACTGACCAGAGCAGGGGCTATGCCAGGCTAATGAGAACACCTGACTCCAATTAACCTGCAAAGAGTCAGGTGAGTCCATTAAGGTAATGTGAACACCTGGCTCTAGTTAAGGCCCTTTTGGTACTATAAAAGGGCTCACTCTGGTCAGGCTGGGGAGAGAGGAGAAGAAGCGTGGCTGAAGGCCCCCTTGAGCCATTGTTAAGGGAGAAGCAGGAGAGCTGTGGGGAAGCAGCCCAGGGAAATGTAGCAATTCTGGCAGTGAAAGGGTGGCTGCCAACAGCTGCTACCATTAAGGTCCCTGGGCTGTAATCTGGAGTAGAGGGTGGGCCCAGGTTCCCCGCAACCCACCACTACAGGAACATCTCCTGGGAGGGGAAGTCAGGCCCCTGTTGGGACAGGAGGCTAAACTGTTCTGAAATAAGTCCTAGAGACAACAGAGACAGTGGGAGTTCTCTCACCAATCTCCTTGCTGGCCTATGATGAAATGGGCTCAATAGACTGTAACCCGGGCCCTAGAGAGAGAAGGGCTACGTAGAGGGTCACAGTGAGACGCTGAGGCTAGCGAATCTGCCTAGAAGTGTGGGACCCAAGGGGACAAGGTCAGAGCTCTGCCACAATACTCCAAAAAGTAACGTCTGTTATATGCATTGCTCATTACAATAGTATATACTTGGGCTTGGCAGCATTCAGCTAAGAATATTGATGTTTATTTTTAAGCCTTTTGTGTGATTTGTATCTATTTAAATGTTCACAGCTGAGGGTGTGATGTTGCTTCTATATTATTTTATTAAAATATGCTAATAAGTGTGAATATAATGTAACTGGAGTATGCTTCGTGCAAAAGGTCTCAAGGTATCATTACAAAGCTTATGATCCATTGAGTGTGGTCATCCTATTTCTATAAACGTATCACGCTTGTATCTAAAACTAGAAATAGATGAAATGTAGCTCTGAGGCCCTATTGTAATTATGCAAAGTGTGGGCAATTAATGGTGGTTTGGCATCTTGATGGCTCCTATTAATAAGGACAATTGCCTGTCCATGGCTCTGTTTGCAGGCAGCCTTCCTGTGAGTCAGGCTGGGAGGAATGGAGGCTTGGGGGTCTTACACTAACATGTGATCATGTCCCCTGAACTGGAATCCATCTTTAACCTGGTGCTTTTCTAGTGAGGAGGGGTGGGAACCCAGAGAGACAAAGGATTCCCGCCTTATGCAAAAGATATAAAAGTGGGTGGAACAGAACAAAGGGGTGAGCCATCATGAGGAATCCCCTAGATACCACGTGAGCTGGAACAAGAGCTGTACCAGGGGCAAGGATTGTGCCCAGACTAGGATGATGTCCAGTCTGAGAAAAACTTATTGAAACCTCACTAAGGGTGGGATCTTATCTGTATTCAGTTTCTTGCTGTTTTAGACTTAGATTTGCATGTTTTAGTTCATTTTACTTAGTAATTCACTTTGTTCTGTCTGTTACTACTTGGAACCACTTAAATCCTACTTTCTGTATTTAATGCGGGGGCTCGTCCTGTGACAGATTAAATCACAGAACCCCCCTGGGAGCTGCCACCTGATGCAGCAAGACAACTTCTGCCCCTGCTTTCCTGCCCTGTCAGCTTAGGACTTCAGTGCCCTGCCTGGTTTGAGCCAGACCCGCTAGCCTGCTGTAAACCCAGACCCAGGTCTGAATCACACCCCCTAACAGCCATAGGCTTAACTGAAGGCCCCTCGCTCTGGATCCCTGGGGCCTCCACTCCCAGAGAGAATAATGCCACCCTGATCTCTAGACCAAAGCAACTCCCAGCCAGTGTAACAGAGGAGGGTTTACTGAATGTCTGAACACAGCACAGGAAACTCTCAGGGCCTCAGACCTGGCTGGCCTCAGACCTGGCCTCCCTCAGCACAGCACGTGTAGGTTTCTCCAGCCTCTAAGTGGGCTCTGGTTGCTCTCTTCCTAGCCCAGAGACCCCCTCCTTCCAGCTGGGCATCCAATATCACCAGCTCCTGCATCTGCATCTGTCCTTTGTCTTCTGTCTGAGAAAAACAGGTTGCCTGGGCCTCCTCTCCTCTCATCCGTCCTTTGTCACCCTGTGGCTGGAACCAGCTGGTCAGGTCACTGGGGTCCTCTCCCTACAACCCATTGTCCTCCCACTGGCCCAAACCAGCTGTGACTCCCAAACTGGGACTCCTGGTCACCAGTTGCTGGGGTGTCCATCCTCCAGGCCGTTCTCTGGCCCTCTGTAACAACAAACTCCCTCTCCCACCACCTCGTTAAACCAGTAATACCCAGGGAAACTGAGTCTCATGCCCTCTGCATGCCAATCATTGAAAAAACAAAACAAAAATCCCTGTTTCATCACACCTGTTCGCCTGCTCGCCGCAGCTCTTGCCCAGCCCCAAACTGGTGCCCACAGGCTGGAGGTGGAGCAACTCACTGATTGGAAACTTCCTGTTGTACAAGGTCTGCTCAGGAACCAGCTTCCATGCACAGCCGCTGGTGCCCACGCTCAGGGAGACAGAGCTGATGTGCCACTGGCCTGGGGCAGAGTGGGCTTGGGTCTTGATGGAGTGCGAGACTCAGGAGGGCCTGGCCATCGGGGATGGTCTCAATGCCCCTGGGGGCACTGTTTCTTCTAGTTATAGGTATTTCCCAAACCTTTGCATATCTCAACACTGGGTGAAAAGTCCTGGTATAAACATGCCCCAGCCCAGAGGCAGCCACATCTCAGCACTGAGGAGATGTCCCTCGTTGACCCAGGCCAGATTCAGCTGCGTGTCAGTTCTTAAGTCGAAGGATGGATTCTGTGGTGGGCTGTGGAATCCAGCTGCCTCTCCGGATACAGCCGATGACCCAGGTCCCGTCACAAGGGAGTCCTCAGACTCAGTGACCTGGGACGCGTTTGAGGAACCGAAAGACAGAAAACAAACATCTGAGTTCAATGAACCGTCTACAATCTGCTGGCGTCTCCCCTGCTGAGAGACCCACCGGGGAAAGACCCCAGGTCCCATTCCCACCAGCCAGTGCCCCACCCTGCTGAGAGACCCTAGAGGGAAAAGCCCTGTGCCCCATTCCCCTTACTCTCAGCCAGTCCCCTGCTCTGGGGTTGGAAGCCAACTGTCCATGGGAGCTGCTTGTATCTGTGACAATCTCCGTCTTGCATCGATGGCACCGAGATCTCCAGCCACTGGAACGGGGCTTCTGCAAAACAGTCTAGAGCCGGATTCACGCCCTGAATTCCCCTTCCTGTCTTGAGATCTCACATCTCACCCCAGGCCTCGCCCTGACACTCGTACCTGCTCCCTGCCAGGCAGGTCTCCTCACGCACCTGGCTCTTCTCATTGGATTTGGGATTCCCTAGCCATCCTAACCCAGCATCTCCTGTTCCAGTGCGCTGTTCCCAGCCTCCCGACACCAGAGGCAGACACATCTTTGGTCTGGGTAAGCAACCCCTGGGCAGTGTCGCTGTGTGGCTGTTCCCCAGCTCTCTCGCCCTGGAGGCAGCTGGATCTCAGCTTGTAATGAGTGATTTGTGTCTGCAGCATGTACAATATGATAAGAGGTGTGAGCTGCTAGCGTTAAAATATTATTGTGTGACTGGAAAAAGCAGTAATAAAGAGATAGAGGTGGGATGGGAGGCAGGTAGTCAGGACTCCTGGCTTCCATCCATGGCTCTGGGAGGAGACTGAGTGTAGAGGGTCTCAGAGCCAGGTGTGATAGGTTTGGTCACAGAGACCCCTTGGGACAGTCACTGGATGTGCTGAAGCTACCTCTGAGCCTGTTTTCCACTGCCAGTTTGGGACTCCAGAACCCTGCCTTGTTGAGCCAGACACGCCAGTCTGCTGCAACACAGACCCAGGTCTGGTCTATGCTCCCAAAGCTGGAAACTTGAACCGAAAACCACTCAGCAGGTCACCTGTCTCCAAATAAATCTGTTTTATTCTGTATAAAGCTTATACAGAGTAAACTCATAAATTGTACACCCTTTATAACACTGATAGAGAGAGATGCACAGGTATTAATCACTTACTCTGGGTTAATTAATTTATTAAGTATAAAAAGTAGGATTTAAGTGGTTTCAAGAAATAACAGACAGAACAAAGTAGTTACCAAGCTCGATCAAAGAAAACACGCAAGTCTAACCCTAATATGTTTTAAGAAACTGAATATAGGTAAATCTCACCCTCAGAGATGTTCCAATGAGCTTCTTTCACAGACTAGGCTCCTTCCTAGTCTGGGCACAATCCTCTCCCCAGTACAATCCTTGTTAGTTCCAGCTCAGGTGGTAACTAGGGGTTTTCTCATGACTGCAGACCTCTTTGTTCCATTCCATCCCCTTTTATGGCTTTGGCACAAGGTGGGAATCCTTTATCTCTCTGGCTTCCCAACCCTCCTTCTAAATGGAAAAGCACCAGGTTTAAGATGGATTCCAGTACCAGGTGACATGGTCACATGTCCTGTGAGACCCGAGCCGCCATTGTTTTTGGCCTCGCTCACAGGAAGGCTTTCAGGTAAACAGCCATTTATAACCAATTGTCCTGGTCAGTGGGAGCCATCAAGAGTCTAAACACCATTAATGACCCAAACTTTGCGTAATTACAAGAGGACTTCAGAGTTATTTCATATTTCTATTTTCAGACATAAAAATGATACATTTATAGAAATAGAAGTCTACACTCAGTAGATTATAAGCTTTGTAATGATCCCTTACAAGAGACCTTATGCATAAAGCATATTCCAATTACATTATATTCACACTCATAAGCATATTTCCATAAACATATGGAGTGCAATGTCACACCAGGACTCCTGGGTTCTGTCCCTGGCTCTGGGAGGGGAGCAGGGGTTAGTGGGTTAGAGTGGGGGGTAGAGACAGGGAGTCACAACTCCTGGGTTCTGTCCCAACTCTGGGAAGAGAGTGAGGGTTAGGGGACTCGGAGCCCGGACTCCTGGCTTCTATTTCCAGCCCCACAAGCAACATGCAGCCTGCTACAGTTGCAGGGAAGCCGAGGGCAGCCCCTGCCAGATGGAGGGGAAGTTGGCAGGATGTTGGTGCTGGGGTTTCTGAGATAGCATCTCTCCCCGATGGCCCCCTCAGCACCGACTTCTGCTTTCAGGTTACTGTGCATGACAGCTCCCCAGGCTCTGAGTCACAAACCATGGGGAACCTGGGCTGCAGGGTCGGAGAGCCAGGCGCTGGGACCCCCTCTGCAGGTCTAGGGGTGAGTGGAACTAGGGTCAGGGAGGGAGCTGGATGGTCTGTGGAGACTGCGGTGCCCCTCAATCCAGACTGGCAGCCCTTTGCTAACTCAGCCCTGGGCTCCCTGCCCCCACAGCTCTGCCACCAACCCTCAAGCCCAAGCAGGATCCACCCTGGGGCTCCCCCAGCATGGGGACCACACTGGAGGCATCGGCTCAGGGGGCCACGTACAGCAGGGGGTTCCCCAGCTCCCATCTCTCAGCCTTCTTCCCGAGAGCACCAGAGGGCAGGAAATGGAACTACTTCGGGTTTCCCCTTCCCCATGGGGCGGTTTTGGAGGGAAGGGAGGGCAGGCATTGCAGAGGGGGCAGTTATGTTATGCTTATAAGAAGCACACAGCATCTTCTTAAGGGGAAAAGGCAAAACGCCACATTTATTAGCATATGCATTGAATCACATACACACAAACTATCCCACCAGTCAATGTTATAGTTACCAGTCCTAAGTCCGGATCAATCTAGTGGCCACCTAGGTTGATCAAGGTTAGAGAGGAGCCGGGTTCTGTTGGTCGCAACATGATGCTCCTGGGAAGTCTTGGCAGGATGAACCCAAAGTTTCATGGCAAAGCACCCTGTTTATATAGTGATCTTCCTTCACTGGGACCAATGAGTTTTGCAGCATCATGCTGTAATAAATCACTGTTTCATGAGTCCTTGTTCTCTTAAATTGTTCTTCTCGTCCTTTATCTTATTCTTTCATCACTCTCTCAGGGAGTTTCCCCATGTCTGTTTTGATCACAGGATCTTTTCCCCATTGATAGGTGCCTGCCTCATCTTTTAGAGTCGTCAATCTGCCCTCCTCTGACATCTCAATAGGGACAGGTTGCAATTTTCTGGGTCCTTTATGTCTATCCTCAGATCCTCCCTAGAACATCTGGTCCAGTAATGGCCTTCACACTTATCTTCTAACACACACCTTCCTCATTCACACGGAAAACAGAACTGATTTACACAGAACATTTGAACAGGAACATCAAATTGCATTGCAGGAGAAAACAATCCTGGCGTCCTTTTACTTATTTCAAAATGCTAATTTTAAACCTACAACAAAGTGGTGACCCTAAAGGTCTGTTACTGCCTTGAAATCAGCTTCAGACAGAAGATTCTGGCTGATGCATCTTTACCAATGGTCCATTAGGCCGTTGATTCCTGCTTTAAGAGAGGGTGGCTGGCAGAATATGGTCAAATCATGCTGATGATCACCCCTTCGGCCTCACAAATTGAAGGTTTTATACATTGCTCTAGTAGCTTTCCAGGTGTCGAGGTCAGGATCACTGCTCTATAGTTCCCCAGCTCCTCCGTTTTTCCCCTTTTAAAGAGGGCCACTGTGTTAACCCTTCTCCCATCTTCTGAGATCTCTCCTGGCATCCATGAGTTTGCAAATATTATTGCCAGTGGCTCCAAGATTTCTTCGACTAATTCCTTCAGCCCCCTGTATTGAACAGCTTCCCGCCCCACTGATCTGAATTCATTCAGATTGGTTGGAACATCTCCAACGTGTTCTTTACTGATCCCGATCTGCAGCCTTCCCCTTTGCTGTTCGTGGTAACTTCGCTGGTCACCCGCCAAGTGTTGTTTTTTGTGGGAAGACTGAAGCAAAGCAGCCACTGAGCAGCACTGCCTTCCCACCATCATCTGTCAGCTGCTCGGGATTTTTGGCCAATCTCACAATTCTTGGAGAAGATCTCAGGATTTTTTTGCCAATTTAAGGATTTTTTTTTAGCCCATGATCTTTTGGGACTGTCTGGGGATTTGGGGGGCTCATGCACTGCCAGCAGTGCCAGATCAACCCCCTGCAGAACCCAGCAGCACTGATGGTCCCCAAGATAGATCTGTGTCCCCCCAAACAGCCTCTGCTCTCAAACTCCCCCCCTCATCTGTCTTTAGGTCTGTCCCACCAGACGCCCCAGCCATGGGAAGAGCCCTGCTGCCACAGCAGGACACCAGGGAAGGGGAGCCCCTGGCTCAGGGGCTTCCTTGGAGAGCAGGGGGTCCTGCCCCCCCTGCAGCAATGCTGAGGGTCCTGATCCTCACCCTGCTCTGGAGGGGTAAGTAAGAAGCACCTGCAGCCCCAGTGCAGGGAGAAGGGCAGAACCTGCACTAAGCGGGGCCAGGTCTGTCCCAGGACTTGGAAGGGAGACTGGCCAGAGGGGGAGGGGAGCTCGGTGCCCCAGTGTGGTGCTAGGGGGTGTTGAGTGACAGGGAATGGGGGCAGAGGGCTCGATGTAGGGAAGGCTGGAAAGTAAATGGAGTGAGATTTGGTCAAGGACCCAGAACTGGGCTCGCAAGGGGCTACAGATTGGGATTGAGGGGCACCGGCGCAGCTGTAGGGGGAGCTCAGGGTTGGTCTCTGCTCTCTATGGGTCACACTTCGTTCCCTCTCCATCCCCTGCAGGGTCCCTGTCCCAGCTGCCCGGATTTACCCTGACGGTGCCGCAGTCTGTGTCGGTGCAGGAGGGTCTCTGCGTTCTCATCCCCTGCACCTTCACGTACTCAGCCTCGTCTAATACCTACAGTTCCTGGCCTCAGCTCTACAGATACTGGTACAAGGATCAGGCCAGTGTGGTCTGGAATCCACCCGTGGCCAGCAGTGAGTCCAGCCGGGAGGTGTCGCAGGAGACCCGGGGTCGGTTCCAGCTGGCGAAGAATCCAGCGCACGGTGACTGCTCCCTGCAAATCAGCGATGCCCGACGGACGGATGCGGGGAAATATTTCTTTAGATTCAAGAAAGGAACACTGATGTACAATTACCTCTCCAATTCCTATGGCACTGATGCAAAGCTTGCGATCTCCGTGCCAGGTAAGAGCAGCTGCAGTCACCGCTGATCAACCCCTCTGAGCCAGCCAGTCCCCGCCCTGGGGCCAGATCAGGGACGGCAACCCCAGAGGGGAAAGGCCTCCTGTCCTCAAGTGATTCTCTCCTCTCCCCATGTCTCAGAGCTGACGGAGGAGCCAGAGATCCAGATCTCGCCGGCAGACGGGCTGCCAGGGACTCTGCTGGCCGGGGAGCCAGTGACTGTGACCTGCACGGCCCCTGGGCGCTGCTCTGGGCCCCCTCCCCGAGTCACCTGGACGGGGCCGTTCAGAAACACAGCCCAGGACGTCTCAACCCAGCTGGCAAATGGCTCCTGGGCCTACAGCTCCGCGCTCAGCTTCACGCCCGGCCCAGGGGACCATGGCAAAGAGCTCGTCTGCACCATCAGCTACAGGCCACCATGGGGACCTTCTACCCGCAGAACCGTCCAGCTCCACGTCGTCTGTGAGTGACCCCCCCCCAGCCCCTCCACGCCAACCCCCAGCCCCCTCTGCTGGGATCCCCACTCCTGGGCTTCGGCCCTGCCCTCCAGCCCCTCCCCCAACTCAGCCCTGTGCTGGGATCCCCATCCCCCACCATGCACCCTCAGCCAATTCTCCTCCAGGCCCCTTCCCTCCATACCGTGCAGCCCCTTCTCCCTTGGGATCTTCACCCCTTCCTGCCCCCCTTGGCTATGGCTACCCCCTCCCAGCCACATGCCCAGGTCTCCAGGCCCTTCTCTAATGGGATCCTTTCCACCCCCAACCTAACCTGCCCCCAGAATCCTCCTGTGCTTGGATCCACCCCTCCCCCCATTCCAGTCCCCACTTGCTGGGATTTCACCCCTCACACTAGCCACCCCAGTTCTCCCTGAGATCCCCCCAGGCTGTCCCACCGCATCTCCTCCCCTCTCTCCTTTCCACCAGGATCAGTGGATGCTCTGTATGGTGCACACTGTTAACGGGACCCAGTCACTGCCTGGCACTAAACACGCTCCAGGCTCAGTGCCCAGAGACCTCGGCCGACCCTGCCCCAGGGCAAACCCCAGTTAAATGGCCTGTGACCCTTGCATTGCAGATCCAGGGCAGAGGGAAAATCACCGGCTGCCTTTGTGAGGCGAAAGATCAAATCAGGCTTCACTGTAAGGACGGCCCTTGCTCCCTCAGCCGGAGGGAGAGTTAGCAGGAAACTGCCCCCCTTCTCCACTCCCATGTCTGCAATGCAATCAGAGACCCGCAGCCCAACCCAGCAGACCCAGGCCCTGAGTCTCAGCACCACGGGGCTTTGAGGGCAGCGTGGATGGACCCTGCCAGGCCTGGCCAGCTAGTATCAGTGTCGGGCTGTTCCGGGTGTTGCTTCTAGCCACCCCTCTGGGTGCTACCCAGGCCTGGCCAGCCAAGCCCCAGAGGCAAAAGGAGAGGGCTGGGAAGAGATGAACAGAGGGGGGAAGACAAAGGACCCATGACGGAGGTGTCTGATGTCCCTAGTGATGGCTGGGGCTCAGCCTGAGCTGGGAGTGGGGTTATTTAGACCCCTGGCTCTGTCCCACCCTGGGGAGGAGATGTTTGAGGAGCAGGACACTGAACACCCGGGCGCCCGGCAGACAGTGGCACTGAAATGGTGACACTCACTTCAGTACCCAGGCCTGAGCAGCCCAGCCCCTCGTTAGTGCCTCTGCCTATTAGGCAGAGTTTTGACCCCCCTCCCCGTTTTTGGTCCCTTGGGTTTCCATTTCCCATGGTTCTGGTTCCCCAACGTGGCCCTAACCCGGCCCCTGGGTTCCATCGGGCGCCTCTTGGGTGGGGCTCGGTCTCTTCCCTTCCCTGCCCAAGGGTCTCATGTCACTTCAGGGACTTATCTGTCCCCCAGCTGAGCTCACAGCGAGGGGCCATGTCTAGGCTCAGTGATCACTAGCGACACCCCCTCCCCCCCCCGGTGCTGTCCAGTCCCCCTGATTCCCCCCTGTCTGGTTTGTGTTACAGACCCGCCCGGGCCCCCCAACATCACTGGGACCCTGACCAGGAATGGACGCCCCGGTGAGAGGCCGTGCTGCAAGCCCCGGGAATCAGCGAGCGCCTCCTAGTCATGCTCTGCCCGCGCTCAGGGCCAGGCCCCAGGCTCAGCCGGGCCAGGCTGGTCCGTACGCAGAGAGGAGAGCCAGAGGAAGCTGCAGGGCTGTGGGGAGGGTGGTGGGGGGAGCAGGCCTGGTTCCCTCTGTCTTCAGACCCCGAAGTGGCATTAAGGGGGCGCTGGTCAGTGTGGAGGGGGTGGCTTAGGGACCGATCTCTGTGACGGAGACCTGCTGCCTTGGAAGGGCATCCACTCCGGAGATGGCTGCATCTCGACTCCTTCGGAGGGGAGCTCCAGCAGGGGAGGCTAACCTGCCTGCTCTTCTCTTCCAGGGCCGGCCCCATTGGGAACTGAGGGCGACGTTGTGTCTTTGGAGACCCAGGAGGACGACTCCCTGAGCCTGAGCTGTGACGCTGGGAGCAGACCTGAGGCCACTCTGAGCTGGGCCAGGATGAACAGGTCCCTGAGCCCTGGCCAGGAAGGGACCAGGCGCCTGGAGCTGCCGAATCTCAGGATAGGGGACGCTGGGGAGTATCGGTGCTGGGCAAAGAATTCTTACGGGTCGGCCAGCCGGGCCCTGCGTGTGCATGTGCAGAGTAAGGCTCTTGGGGGAGCCGTGCTGCAAGGATCAGGACAGGGGTTCAGTGAAGGGCGCTG
Source organism: Chelonoidis abingdonii (assembly GCF_003597395.2). NCBI lineage: Eukaryota > Metazoa > Chordata > Testudines > Testudinidae > Chelonoidis > Chelonoidis abingdonii. Next base: position 60,160,884 of record NC_133779.1, on the reverse strand, counting down.
TGCTGCAGGGGGCTGGGTTGGGGGCTCAGCAGGGGGCACTAGGCTGCAGGGGGTGGGCAGGGGATCCATGGGGGTGTGTGGAGGGGCAGGGGGTATTGGGGGTGCTGGGCAGCAGATCAGGGTGTCAGTGGGGGGCTCTCTCCAATCTAATACGTTGCCTTGGGTATTTCAGCTCTGGAGAGGACTCTGCAAATCACCGTCTCCAGAGCTAACAGGAGCGACCCCCAGTTATTCCAAGGTATCGCTGGGGGTGGGGAGTGGAGCATGGGGCCTTTCCCCTCTAGAGGGCGCTGGCCACCATCCAGCCTCCAGGGCAGGGACTTGTTGGCTCAGGGTGCAAGTCGCTCGGTGTTATTTCTATTCCCAGATCCCAGCACCCTGGTGGCGAACGGGTCACAGCTTTCGGCCCGGGAGGGCGACTCCCTGCGGTTCCTCTGCTCCGTCGCCAGCAGCCCCCCCGCTGCGCTGGGCTGGGTGAGGGGGGGCCGAGCCATCAAGGGCACCCGCCCCGCGGGGGAGAATCAGCTGCAGCTGGAGCTGCCCAATGTGACGGACGAGGACGGGGGGCTGTACGGGTGCTGGGCCCAGAACAAGCAGAGCTCTGCCCAGGGGACGTTCCAGCTGCAGGTTGAGTGTGAGTGGGGTTAACCCGTGGGACTCCTTGCCCCTGGATATTAGTGTAGTTAATCCACACAACTCCTTACCACTGGGTGTTAGTGGGGTTAACCTGTGGTACTCCCAGCCACTGGGTTTCTCTCACAGTGACAACAGTCAGAATCTCTTCCTCTCTGCAGACAGCCCCCGGCTGGGGACCAGGCTGAACTCATCCTGCCAGCACCAGGGGCCCAGCATCAGCTGCAGCTGCTCTCTGCGTTCCCACCCCCCACCCCAGCTCCAGTGGCAGGTGGATGGGGTGTCCCTGGCTGGGAACAGCTCATGGGGGGCCCTGCAGGTCCACTTGTGGGCCCAGGGGGACGAGACCATCAGCACCCTGAGCTGGATGGGGAGCGAGGAGAGGGGCTCTCAGATCTTCTGCCTCGGCTTCAACCGTCATGGGAGCTACGCCGCCCTGCACTTTGAACTCAGCGTCCCGCAGAGAGGTGAGACACTTGGACTCCTGGGTTCTGTCCCCAGGTTGGGGAGGGGAGTCAGGGGCTGGGAACCAGGACTCCTGGGTTCTGTCCCAGCAGTGCCCCGTGCTCTGTTTTCTCGCAGGTGCAGAGAAGCCTAGCAAGCTGCTGGGCGTGGGGGTGGCCTGTGGGCTGGGGGTCGCCGTTGGCTTCTTCCTTCTCGGGCTCTGCGTGATCAAGTGAGTCTAAAGCTTCCTGTCCTGACCCCCACCTGCCCCTCCAAGATCCCGCTGAGATCCCCTGCCATGTCCTCTGGGTTATTCCAGCCCTCTCCCTCCCCAAGTGAGATCCCTCCCCCCCTGAGCTCCTCTCCCTGGCCTATCCCAGTCCCCTGTGCTCTAGCCTCCCCCACTCGTGTCCCTACTTTCTCTCTCCTCATGGGTCTCTTTCCCCCTCCCGCCCAAGTCTCATGCATCTGTCCTGATCTGTTTCCCCACAGGCTGTGGGGCCAGGATCTGGCACTCCCTACTGCTGAGGCCGGGGAAATGTCTAACAGGAGCCAGGACAAGCACACAGCAGATGATACCAGCCTGATCTACATTAATGTCACCACCATCCCCATGGTATGTACCTGGGGGGAGCAGGCAACCAAGCCCACCTGCCCTGCCCACCCCACCCCTTCTCTGCCCCCTCCACTTCTTCTCCTTCCCACCCCTTTAACGAAAGAATGAATATAAGCCAGGCTTTCACCAGGGCACAAAGTGCACGGGACTAGATTGGGGCTTGAATGCTGCCAACCCCTGGGTGTCTCCCAAATGCACCAGCTGGGCAAGAAATGCATTTATGCGGCTGCCTTCTATGGTATTAGATGCATGTGCTCAGATAGTGCATGCAGGGTGCACCATGTCTGTTCCAAATATATGTACCCTGCAGAAAATGCAAAGAATGCATCAGAATAGTCTATGCATCCATGAGATGCATGGGATCAAATCATGCATCCACAGTGCATAAAATGTGCACAACCTCATGCATCTTGCTAATGTGTGGCCTGTGCAGCTGAGGCAGTGAATGCATTAACCAAGCTGGTGCTGGCATGGGATCGGCTCATGGTTCAGCGAGTGTGAAACACACCCAATCCCACGCCTCTTGCTAGTGCACACCCAATGCCAGAAATGCATTTGCAGGGCGGGTGGGGGAAACGAGACCTGGGGCAGCCCATGCAATCAACTCAGCAGGGTGGATGCAAGTCTCTGCCTGGTGTTTCTGCCTTGCTTCTCACTCAGGATCACAAGACTCCAGCTGCCCACTGGACCAAAGGCATCCAGGATGGGGCTGCAGCAGCACAGGCCCCGCTGGGCCCGGGGAAGCCAGATGAGCTGCATTACGCCTCCATCAACTTCTCCAAGCTGCAGTGCAAAGGGGTGGAGCCTCCGGAGGCCCCGGACAAGGAATATTCTGAGGTCCGGCTGAAATAGCCCCCTCATGCCATGGGCCCAGGCTGGGTGTATCTGGCCTGTCCAGTGCAGGGACGATCATAATGAGGAGGAAAGAGGGAAAGGGTCATCCCAGGGCTGGACCCGCGACGTAGGAGACCTGGATGCAAATTCCTGCTCTGGCCTGGACTCTGGGCAGAGTCAAGTAGGCCTTGGAGATGCTGGAGCGCTTCATTGAGGGGAGGTATCCCAGAGTCCCCTGCAGCCGGGCCCCAAAGCCTGCCCCCTCCTAAACCCCACTGCCCCTGGGGGAAAGAGCGTCTCAGCCCCAAAGAGTCTCTCTCTTCTACCCTGCCTGAGCCCTCACCCACTCGCTTCACAGATGGGCAGGATAGTCATGCTCAGGGGCAGCAGTTGGCAGGAGCAGAGGGATGGGCTTGTGTCTAACATGCTGGCCTGGTACTCAGGCTTCCTGGGTTCTAGTCCCTACTCCACTGAATCTGCTGAGGTGAGGCTGAGCCAGTTGTTGCATCTGCCTGGCCTCGGTTTCCTCACCTTGAAAACTGGGATAATAATGGTGCCCTGGGCTAGTTATGTTATAAACTCTTAGGGGCAGGGAGTGTCTCTCACTGTGTCTGCGCAGCACCTGGCACAACAGCGCCCTGGTCTCTGTCTAAGTCAATCAGTGCCACATGATTATAACTTTGTAATAACAATGTTCTATTGAAGTTAACATGTTTACAGTCGGATGCTTTTGGCTTCGGAGTGAAGGTCCCTGTTTACAAGCTGTTACTTGAAATAGATTTTCATGTGTCATTTTTTGTCACGGCTACTTTTTTAACAAAGGGCCACTAACAACTATGACTGATTTTCCAGTAAAGAATCAGTTTTTACATCTGCTTTTCCCCTGGGATGGCCCCGATCGCATCTGGTTTCTGGGCAGCACCCGGCATGACGGGGCCCGGATCTCAGCTCGGGCAGGGCCAGTCTCTCGCTGTGTGTACTCACAGGACTCATTTTGGCTTGGCTCCATATGGTCCCTGGGAGTGACCCTCCTTTGGTGTGACAGTCCCTGGGATGGTTGCACTCTCTCTCTCTCTCTCTCTCTCTGGGGTTAGGCCCTTTGGCCCCATCACCTCCTGGGAATTGCCTCTGAGTTGGCCTGTCTCTGCCGTGGGCCCCCTCAGAAAGTACTACTGTCCGGACCACCAGGGCTTGTTAATGTGGTGGAGGAGATCGGCTTTCATTACTCCAGCTTGCCAGAACCTGAAACTACCATCACGAGAGTTCGCCAGACCCCCTCCAAACATCTTCGCTGCCTGTTGGGGAGGGGGACTTACAGGCTGCCACTCACTTTTCCAATGTGATATATCCGAGTCACGGCACCAAGATTTTAGAGAGCTACTTCCTTCAGCCTCCCACTTCCTGGTCCTTCTTGCGTGAACAGAGAGAAGCAATACCCAAAGTCTGAAGGAATATTCTCAGCTATACCTTAACCCATCATTTTACTGAAATCTATCAAACCAATCCTGACATATTGTAACATAATTCTCTAACCAATTATATCCCACTACCCTAATTAACTTACAACCAGCTAAATTAATTATACAGCAGCCAGAAACAATTAGAGAACCCGGCAGATTAGCAATAGAAAAGTGGAGTCCATAAAGATGAAACAGATAGAAATGAGGGTTTTACACCCACAACCATTGAGAAGTGATTTCTTGCCAGACAGGATGCTCTCAAACTAAGTTTTCTTTAGCCATCTTTATCTGGTGGCAATGAGCACTATCAGGAGCGGATTGTCTTCCTAACAGCCCAATACCCCCTTATTTCAGTGTGACGGGTTTGGGATGTGAGGATGTGACCATTCGCTTCCCAGTGCATGGCTGCCCCCGCTGCTTAGCCAAAGGCCTTAGCCTAAGAACCAGGCCTCAGAGTGTCACAGTGAGAGAAGGCCCAGACACAGGCAGACAGTGATTTTGATTCTTTATTTTATACCTCTATAGCTAGCTAAATGTTAAACATATACCTAAATTCTTAAAGTATAGACCTTTACAGACAGGCCTGAATATCTATATCCTAACACTCCACGTCTTTTTTTTTCTTTTGGGATCCTGCTGCCCAGGTATCCCCGGAAAAGCACAGGACATATGGTGACACATTTCCTGATAGGGCCAGGCATCATAGTGGAAGGTGTCAATGCTCCATCGGTCCCACTGCCCCTTGCGTAGTACAATGCCCGGCACCTTCTCTGGTTTGGATATACCACACCCATTCCAATTATTGCTCCAGACTTCCCTTATAGAGGGCCCGAGAAGGTTGGGTCTGGGTTATCTAGAGGGGGGAGGGCTTACTACATTACATTACTAATTAGTAGCTGTTCTCGAGGGGGTTGTGCCCCCCTTGATCGTTTCCATATACAACTTAACACAAATACAGTTAACAATACACCAGCCGCTATGATCAGCCACAGCAACCCCGAGAGTCCTGACCACTGCAGGATGGTCCAACATCCCGGCCACCACCAAGAACGCTGCTGCTTCTCCTTTGACAGGGTTAAAATTTTGTCAGTGCCATCCTGACGTGTGTATTGTAAGTGTGTCCAGCTGTTGGCGCCTGCAGCAAGTTGCTCTTGTAATTTTTGTGTACTTTTGTCCGTATTGTGTGTCCATTGAATATCCACAGTGAAATCTGGTATTGTCCAAACCAGTTCAACTACTTGGTACGGCCTGAGGTAGTAGGTGCTGGTTCGATTATTTACGATTAAGTCCACTGATCCATTGGTGCACCATAGTCCAGGTGGCAGTGTACAGAAGTTCATGATTTGGTCATATACTGGAAGGATTTTGCCTCCTAGTGTTATCTTGCAGGATTGCACACATTGCCAACAGAATACCCTATGCCCCATATACATTACCTCTAAATGCCCCCCACCTTTGCAATAGGCCATTGATCCTGCTCCTCCAGAGTCATAGGAGAGGGGCACATCCATAGTCCTCTGGATATACAACTGCTTAATGTGATGATAGTCCAATTTACCCCATTCCACCCCCGCACACCTATTTCCTAGTGTCTCCCAACTCACTCCCCCTTCCCTAGTTACTCCCATAGGGTTTAAGGGGACCATCTTATTTGCATTTCCTTTACATGGTATCATAGTAACAATTACACAAGAACTCTCCCCATAGGTCAGGGATGTTATTTTCCAAGTAGATGGGTATGTTTTTGCAATTGCGGATAATATGGGCTAGCCTCCCAATTTAATACCGAAGGCCATTGTTCTGACCAAGCGTCTCTCCTATTATGGGTTAACATTATTAACTGAGCATTTTGAATACCTACACACACTCCTCCCCATGTTAATCATCTGAAGCCATCCCCCACCCATGTCACCAGGTCCCCTGCCCAACGAGTTAACTAGAAGTTTACCTCTACTGCTGTTCTCCACCCTGTGGCAACTGCCGATAGTTGCTGTGCCATTCATTCACTAATTTGTTGTTGAAATCTCACCGTTTGGCTTATCAGTTGTTTGGTTACCCACTCATCCCCCAGATTCCATGTACCCAGTGTGGAAGCAGGGAAAGAAAGAGAGGGTTTAAGAGCAGCCATTTAAGTGTCAGAGACAGAACAACTGTTGAGCTAAGTCTTAGCCTAATATTGCGAGACCTGTAGAAGCAGGATTCACATCAGAAGCGAGCAGAAAACAGCAGAATAGCCAGTGTGACCTAGCCTTGAGATAATGATGTTTTTGAGAAGAGAAAGTGAGAAAATACTGGAGTAGATAGCAAATAGTCTAAATAGAATGTAGATGTTTTTAATTTCATGCACATCACAAAGAGGTATAAATGCTTGTGTGATTTTGCTTGAACTTTGGAGAAACTGAGGCAGAGATGCTCTCTGCCAGCTGTATTCTTCCCCTGCAATTGCTTGAATAAAGCTGTCTCTGATTTTGTTGCTTCCAACCTGAGAGTGGAGTTTTGTTTCTTCCACAATAATTGGTGCCATGACTCAGATGGCTACAGCCGGCTGAGGCAGTGACTGCTACTACGGACCATTCCCCTTCGAACCCCAGGCCAACTCAGAGGTAAGAGACCTTTTGAAATCTCTATTGGGGTCAGAGGAAGATTGACTGTGGGGCTGTCTGTCCCCCTGGGCTGAGGCCATGCGAACTTTTGTTTATGCAACAGGATCAGACACAGAGTGGTGTTGGGGAATTGGTCGCCCCGTGTAAGGTTAGTTGTATGCATACACGGGGCTGGGAAATATGTTGTTGCCCCAGGGTAAACCAATGTGTAGCTTAGGTCAGACCTATTGAGTTGAGGGGTTGTGGTAACGCCCTCAGAGGAGAACACAGGTGTGTTCAGTCTGGACAGAGGGTTTGTGGCAACACCCTCAGGTTAAAAACAAAACAAAACAATGCATCGTGGTATAAAGAAATAGAGGCCTTGGCGGGGGGGGGGAGGGGGGTGCCAACCAGTGTAAATAAGAGTCATACAAAAATGCCCAAAGCTCCCTGCAATGCCAAAAGCTTGTGACCGGGGATGTCTTTCGTACAAGCTCAGTGACTGCATCTTAGTGGATCGGTAAAAAATCCAACCCGAGGTGGGCTGTCTCTGCATGGCATAACCGGCAAAAAGGCTGCATGGGTCTAGGATTGTGTAACCGCAACTTTCCTCCCTGTCATAAATGGATAGTTAAGGGTTAATGCCTCTTTTACCTGCAAAGGGTTAAGAAGTTCACCTAGCCTAGCTGACACCTGACCAGAGGAACCAAAGGGGGGACAGGATGTTTCAAAAGGAAAGAGGGAAGTTTTCCTTTGTTTAGAGTCAGTTTCAGTTTCAGCCTGACTGGAATAGATCAAGGAACCAGCCTCTTACCAGAGTAGTAAGTTTTAGAAAGGGATAAATAGGTTTATGTTTGTTTTCTTTTGTAACTTGTCTTTGTGCAGTTAGGGGAGTAATCAAACTGGGTATTCTTGAGTGTACTAAGGTTTTTGCCCAGGGGAAAATTATGTGTTTTAAACCTGTTGTCTGTGAGATCAGCTTGTATGCTGTCTCCCAGATGTTTTTTTTCTTTTACTTTTCTTTTCTTTAATTAAAAGCCTTCTTTTTAAGAACCTGATTGATTTTTCCCCCTGTTTTTTTAGATCCAAGGGGATTGGATCTGGACTCACCAGGGATTGGTGGGGGGGAAAGAGGGGAGAAAGAGTAATTCTTCCTTGTTTTAAGATCCAAGGGTTTGGATCGGTGTTCACCAGGGAATTGGTGGAGGAGTCTCTCAAGGCTACCTAGGGAGGGGAAGGTTTTATGGGGGAAGACAGAGTTTTCCAGATGACTCAGACATCTGGATGGTGGCAGCAAAACCAGATCTAAGCTGATAATTAAGCTTAGGGCTTCTCATGCAGGTCCTCTCATGCAGGTCCTCATATCTGTACTCTAAAGTCCAGAGTGGGAGTGAAACCTATGACACTGCCCCTCTCCTCCCCACCTGAGCCGCTGACTGATCTGATCACCTTACCTGAAGCAATTAAAGTACACGGCATCACCTCTTTAAGACTAGCTGACATTCTTTGCTGAAAGGAGGTGTAAAAGGATCGTAAACATCTTCAATCAATCTGTTCCCCATCCTGTTACCAAACCTCTCTCTATTTTTGTGGGACCTATTATGGACCGACAGGCATTTTTGCTTAGTCCAACTTCTCCTGTTAATCTATCAGGAAGAAATTTATGATGTAAATGATGTGCTATCTATTGTACACCAGATGGCGTATGCTTAGACGTTCCTAATGAGAATATGAATCTGGTACTGGCCAGTCTCCAAACTCAGCAGCCAGTTCAAGTAAACACAGCTCTTGGCAATGACCTTGCTAATTTGTTATCGCAAGGTGCCTGCTTGCCTTTGGTCTTAGCATGAGAGCGAAGTGGGGCAGAATCAGACTGCGGAGCCAGTTAAAATCCTGGTTGACCCTTCCGAGGGTACCACAGTACCCACTGTGCCCCGATGCAGAGTAAGGTGTAGCCCCAGTAATAGATTCTTTATTGCAGCAAGATATTATTGTTCCTGTGATTAGGTCTTGTAAAACTCCTGTTTCCCCTGTAAGGAAACCAGGGAAGAACACTATTGCTTTGTTCAGGATCTCCATGCGATTAATGCTGTTGTGTTGCCATCTTTTCCTGTGGTTCCAAGCCCGGCAACTATTTTATCTTGTATTCCCTCTACAGCTACTTATATTACTGTTGTGGATCTTTGTTCAGTTTTCTTTTCTATTCCTATTCATCCCGATAGCCAATATTTGTTTGCCTTTACCTATAAGGGACGCCAATATGCCCGGGCTCGCTTACCCCAAGGGTATAGAGAATCACCTTCCTTCTTTTCTCAGATCCTAAAAAAGGATTTGAATGATGTCATCTTTCCAGGAAACTCTGTGCTTATCCAATAAGTGGATGATCTTTTGCTTGCGTCTCCTTCCTTTGATTCTTGTAAAACTGATACTGTGGTTCTTTTGCCTGCTCTTTGCTTTAAAGGGTCACAAGGCCTCCCGGGAAAAGCTTCAGTTGCGCCAATCTAGAGTGCGCTACCTAGGTCACGATATTTCATCTGGTTTTCATCATCTGTCAGACTTTTGTATTACAGCTATTTTAAAAATACCGAGGCCTGTTACTATATCTCAAATGTGAACAACCCTTTCTTGGCATGACTGGATATTGCAGACAGTGGATTTGGGGTTATGCTGCAATAATCAAACCATTTCAAGAGTTAGCTAAAATGGACACCCCTGAGCCACTCTTTTAGTCTCAGGAGACAGAACAAGTATTCGTAACTATTGAACAAGCTTTATGTAGTGCGCCTGCCCTAGGACTCCCTGGTTATGCTAAACCATTTATTTTTTACTGTCGTGAGCGGAATGGATTTGCTTTAACACAGAAATATAAAAATAAACACAGTCCACTAGCTTATTACAGCATTGTGTTAGATCCGGTAGTAACTGGCTTTCCTCCATACCTCAGGGTGGTAGCAGCAGCCGCTCTGTCTGTACAAGAATCTAAATCTATTGTTTTAGGCTTGCCTTTAACTGTTTCAGTACCTCATGCGGTAGCAGCTCTTCTATTAAAATCTAAGGTGCAGCATTTGTCTACTTCCAGACTTACCAAATATAAGCTTATTCTGTTATCTTCGTCTCATATGACTTTGGCTCGGTTGCCCCATTGTAAATCCTACTTCTCTGTTACCAGGGCCCCTCAACGAAGAGCCTCATAATTGTGTGTCTGTTACTTCTATTCTTACCCGCCCAAGGGAAGATCTTACCGATGTGCCTTTGCAAAATCCTGATCTTATTTATTTTGTAAATGGTTCTTGTTTGCGAAACTCTAAGAAAAAATTAGTGGCTGGTTATGCTGTTTGTTCTTTATATTCTGTTATTAAAAGTGCCTTCCTTCCCTCTGTCTCTTCAGCTCAGATTCTGGGCTCGTGGCCTGGACACGGGCATGTGTTCTGGCCCAGGATCAAACCGTTACTATTTACACTAATAGTCGCTATGCTTTTGGAGTGGCTCATAATTATGGCATTCTTTGGAAACGCAGAGGTTTCCTTACTTCCTCTGGTTTCCCCCAGTAAGAATAGTCAGTATGTATCTGCTCTTTTGAGTGATCTTTTGTTGCCCAAAGCTGTTACTATTCTAAAATGCCTTGTTCATCAAACCCCTCATGATGAAGTTACTCATGGAAATGCTTTGGCTGATTCAGCAGCCAAGGATGCGGCCCTTTCTGGCCCTCAGGCTTGTCATAAACAGATAGTTAAGGGTTAATGTCTCTTTTACCTGTAAGGGGTTAACAAACAGTGAACCTGGAACACCTGACCAGAGGACCAATCAGGAGACAAGATACTTTCAAATCTCGGGGGAGGGAAGTCTTTGTTCTGTGTGTTGTCTTTGTCTGTTGTTCTCTCTGGGATCTGAGAGTGACCGGACGTACCTACAGGCTCCCTATTTTCTGTTCAAGTAATAAGTACAAGTAGAAAGGCGATTTAGTCTTTTTGATTGTTTTTCTTTACTTGCAAATGTGTATTTTGCTGGAGGGATTTTGATTGGTATTTTGCTGGAAGAATTGTATCTCTGTTGTAATTTGTATGTATGCTGGGGGGAAGGATTCTCTCTGGTGTCTATAAGCTGAAAGACCCTGTAACATTTACCATCTTGATTACAGAGACAACTTTTATGTTTTTCTTTCTTTTATTAAAAGCTTTTCTTTTTTAGAATCTAATTGATTTTTTGAATTGTCTTTGTGTAAGACCCAGGGAGGGAGTCTGCATTCAAGCTAGGGAATTGGTGGGGGAAAGGAGAGAAGGGGGAGGAAAAACCTGCTTTCTCTCTGTGTTAGTCACTGTCTCTCTCTCCGGGAGAGAGGAGGGGAAGGGGGAAAGGTGAATTTCCTCTTTGTTTTAGATTCACGCGAGCTTGAATCTGTATTGCCTCTTGGTGAGGGGAAAAGAGGAGGGGAAGGTAGAATTCCTCTCTGTTTTAAAATCAAGGAGTTTGAATCACAGTGATCTCCATGTACCCAGGGAGGGAGGATCTGGGAGAAGAAAGGAGAGAGGGGGAATGGTTTATTTCCCTTTGTTGTGAGACTCAAGGGTTTGGTCTTGGGGTCCCCAGGGAAGGTTATGGGGGACCAGAGTGTACAGCACTCCAAGTTCCTGGTTGGTGGCAGCACTACAAGATCTAAGCTGGTAATTAAGCTTAGAGGAATTCATGCTGGTACCCCATCTTTTGGACTCTAAGGTTCAAAGTGGGGATTTATACCATGACAAGGCTGCTTTTATTTTTGCCTTAATTAAGCAACCTCCACTGGCTTCCCTTGAAGACCTTGCTAGGATCCAGGAAATGGCGCCAGAGACCAAAAAAATGTTCTTGGAAGGTTGCTGGGTGCACCTTGCACCCTGCTCACCTTTGGCGCTTCCGAGACGGCCGCCTGGTTGCCCCAAGGGTGCTTCTGCCCTATCTTTCTTGCGTCCAGCATGGGGTGGCGCATGTGAGCAAAGGGGGGATGCTTGTTGCAGTGGGACACGATTGGTATGCCCCAGGGCCTCCTTCTGTGGCCCAGCACTACTGCCAACAATGTTCAATCTGCCAGCAACACAATGTTGGTAAAGCTGTTAAAACCAGACAAGCAGCCCATCTCCCTCCGTGGGGACCGTTTGTAAATATTCAGATTAATTTCATTCAAATGTCTAAATGTTATAGTTATGAATATTTATTGGTATCAGCTGATGTTTTTTCAAGCTGGTTTGAGTTTTTTCCCTGCAGAAGGGCAGATGCCAAGTCTGTTGTGAAAATTTTGCTCAAAAACTTTGTACCAAAATTTGGTACACCTGTGAGTATCAACAGTAACCATGGCACTCATTTTACTGGACAGATTGTAAAAGAATTATGTGTAGCCTTGCAAATGCAACACAACCTCCACTGCCCTCACAATCCACAATCTGCTGGGACAGTGGAATGTCACGATGGGATTCTGAAAAACAAACTGGCTAAAATTTGTGCAGAGACAAATCTCAGATGGCCAGATGCTTTGCTGTTAGCATTGATGAGCACGAGGGCCTCTCCCAACTGAAAGACTGGACTCAGTCCACAAGAGATTTTGACAGGGCACCTGATGTGACTTCCAGTAGCACCCCCACTGGCCTTTGCTCATATGGACATTCATTTGATGGATAATATGATGCTTAGTTACTGCCAAGCACTAATGAAATGTGTTGAGTCTTTTTACTCACACATAAAAGAAGCATTACCCAAGGACCCTGAACAGCCCTGCTACTCTTTGGAACCAGGAGACTGGGTCTATGTAAAGGTCCACCAGTGAAAGACTGCTTTGGCTCCATGCTGGAAAGGCCCTTACCAAGTCCGGCTGACTACGAACACTGCTGTGAAGTGCCAAGGACTGATGGCCTGGACCCACTTTTCTCACTGCAAAAAGACCCCTCCGCCTCGAGATGATTCTACATCAACTGCAGATCAGCTTGTTTCTACTTCGGGTACTTCTGCCGCTCCTCCTGAGAGGCAGAAGAAAAGGACAAGGTGAAGTGCTAGTGACGTCTCCCTTGTCCACTGATGAAATCATTGTGTCATCAGCATTTGCTACAGAAACCACAGCAGACCCACACCTGGTTAATCAATAATCAGAAGGAACGTCTTGCTGGATCATTGAAATTGCTTCCTTAACAAGGTTTCTTTAAGGGACATGTCATTCTATTACTAATGTATAAATAAGGGGAAAAAGCTTGAGATAATTGGACTCATTTTGAGGACTCTTTTTGGACTCTCCCTCTGGATACATCTTGCGGACCCCACCTGCAGACGGAAGATTTGGCCACCAGAAGCCTGCCGATGTGTCACTCGAGAGCCACACTCAGCTTTGGTAATTATCAAGGGCTGAGGGTGTTTTACTAACCTGTTGCGGACGTGTATAAGTGTTTGAGACCAAGTAAAGTTTAGCTTTAAGTGAAAGCACTTGTGTGGTCCTGTTTGTGCCCGCCATCTATCGGTTGGACGGTCATGTCTCCCCTGATTTATTTCCTGACACCTCCTCACACAGAGTAAAAGTTACCAAGAGCTTTGGGTTGAAAGAACCCAGGGGAACAGAGTGTCTTTGTCCGGCCTAGGGGCTAGCGGAAAGTCCCACCACTAACTGATCTGGTCCATTGTCACGGGAATACACGTGCTAGCATAACAATAGACATGGATCCAGGGAGCTAGGAGTGTGCTTTGCTGACAATACACCTGACCAAGTGACTTCACATCTTGATGGATCTTGTGGTCACTGGGTGGATCACTCGAGGTCTGCTGGTCCGGCTGTGTGTGCAGAGCTGGGACGGCACACAGGGAGAACACACACATGCAGCTGAACATCTGATAACACCACCAACCAGAGCCACCAGGATGGACTGGGCCAACTGCCCCAAGCTCCATGCTTTGGGGGACCCTGGTTAGCAGTGGACCTGGCACCAGCAGCAGCAAACAACCCGGCCCCAGCCAGTCGCGCTCCACTCTGCCCCGCTGGCTCCTGGGGTCGCTCGAGGGAGGGGGTGAAAGCCGGAAACAGCTGGGGCAGGGGCTTGGACCAAGGGGTGGAATGGGAGTGGGGAGGAGGCGGAGTAGGGGCAGGGGCAGGAAAAGGTGGGGTGGGGCCTTGGGGAAGGAGTGGAGTGGGGTGAGGTCTTCCACCAACCATCTTCTGCTACCAAGTTGTCACAGACTTACAGGACTCATGCTCTCTCCTGGCTCCCCGTGTCCTTGGGAGGAAGCCCCTTCAGTGTGATAGCCCTTCTTGAGGCTCCACTCTCTCTCGGGGTGTCATGTTATTAATGTGAACTGGGACCGTATAGATTGTTGTTGCAATGGAGGAGCAGGGGGTAAGTGAGTTCCCCACCTTCCCAGGGGTGGTGGTGTTGGTCTTCAGCCCTGGGATGGCAGGCTCCAGCTGTGGGGTTTGGGGCTCTAACTTCAGGTCCCAGGGTCCATCCCTGGGCCCTGTCCTGTGGGCTTTGGGCTCTGTCTCCTGGCCATGCAGCGGTGGGCTCTGGCCCTGACCCCTGGTCATGCAGCAGTAGGCTCCAGCCCCAGGTTCATCCCCTCCACCCATGGCTCCCACTGCCTCTCCAAGGTCCCCATCCAGTCCCCCTATTGCCCCTGGCCCCAGCTGCTTCCCTACTCATCTCCCCATCCAGGGCTTAATTTGTCCCCTGGACCGCCGGGGTAAGTCTGCTGGGAAAAGGGACACGTGTATGTTTGTCCCTTTCATAGCAGACTTAGGAGCTAGCTGGGAGGCTGTAAAAAGCTCAGGGGCCAACTCTGTGGGTGCTCCTGGGCTGGAAAACCCATGGGAAAAAATAGTGGGTGCTGAGCACCCACCAACCACAGCTGTTTGGTGGCTCGGGGAGCGGTGTAGGGGATAACAGAGCACAGCAATTGGCGAGGGAGGGAACCTTTGAGGAAGAGAGAAGGGCAAGGTCAGGGCCTCAGTGGAGGGGGAAGGTGGAGGCGGAGCAAGGGCCGGGTCTCAGGGGAGGGAGCAAGAAGGAGTGGAGTGGGGCCAGGGCAGGCAGAGCTGGGGTGGAGCATTCCCTAGGGAAAAATAAAAGTCTGCGCCTCTGGTGGAAAGAGCTATTGACATACAGGGATCACTTTGCACAACAGCAGACTCATTTGCCAGCGGGACTGAAAAAGCAGAAGTAACAACAACAAAGACAGGAACGTTCAAAGCCTCTTATTTGTGTTTCTATTCCGTACATGTCCAGGAAAGAACAGAGAGAACTGAACACTGTTTTTATTATTGAGTCTGCAAACCCCCTAAATAAACTGACAATGATTTCGACATGGATCTGTGCATATTCCTTTGTTTCTCCTAAAGTTAATTCAGTATTTTAGGATTTAGGAAGAATTCTCTGAGCAGCGCCAGTGCGCTCTTTGCAGCCGCCCCACCCCAGAGGCGAACACATCTCAGCTCCGGGTAAGTGATTAAGATCTGCAGCCCGTACAATATGATAAGAGGCACAAACTGCTGGGTTAAAATATTGTTTTGTAACTGGAGATAGCAGTAATAAAGGGTTAGAGCAGATGCAGGGGCTGCCCCCCGCCCCCGCCACTACTTGGTTCTGTCCCTGGCTCTTGGAGGTGAGTGGGGTCTGGCAGGTTACAGTAGGGAGGCTGGAAGCCAGGACTCCTGGGTTGAGTAGGGGGGCTGGGAACCAGGACTCCTGGGATCTGTCCCAGCGGGAGAAGAGTGGGGTCTTGTGGGTTACGGGGGCGGGGGTGGAATCAGGGAGTCACGACTCCTGGGTTCTGTCTGAGCGCTGAGAGAAGAGTTGGGGGTAGCAGGGCTCAGATTCTGGGCTTCTGGATTCTATTTCCAGCCCCACAAGCAATAAGCAGCCTGCCCCTGTTGCAGAGAAGCCACAGGCAGTGGCAGCCAGAAGGAGAGGAAGTTGGCAGGATCCTAGTGCTGGGGTTTCTGAGAGAGCATCTCCCCACAACAGCCCTTGCCAGCGCCCACTTCTGCTTTCAGGTTCCTGTGCATGCTGCTTCCCTAGGCTCCAAGTCACAAACCCTGGGGATCCCCAGCTACAGGGTCTGATAGCCAGGTGCTGAACCCCCCTCTGCAGATCTAGAGGTGAGTGGAAATGGGGGGGGAGCTGGAAGGTCTGTGGAGACTGGGGTGCCCCTCAATACCGATCTGCAGCCCCTTGTTATCCCAGCCCTGGGCTTCCCGCCCCCACAGCTCTGCCGTGGCCCCTCAAGCCTGGGCAGGGTCCCACCCCAGGGCTCCCCCAGCATGGGGACCACATTGGAGGCATCGACTCCGGGGGCCACGTACAGCAGGGGGTTCCCTAGCTCCCATCTCTCAGCCTCCTTCCTGAGAACACCTGAGGGCAGCAGAGGGATGGAGGGAAATGGAACTGCCGGGGGTTTCCCCTTCCCCATATGGGTGGTTCTGGGGGGCAAGATGGCAGGTATTGCGGAGGGAGTATTTATAGATACCCCAGGTTGGGTGCATACGTGCAAACTTATCTCCAGTAGTCCAAATGCGCTCACTCCATTGCCCCCTATGGAGTTGAGTCAGCACAAAGTGTGGCCCAATTCACATGTGAGGAGGGGAAGAAGGCAGTGGTCCCCACCATTCTCATAAGAATGAAGAGGATGGAGGGGTCTGTAACACTGACAATGAGGAGAGTTTCATCCCAAGAAGGAGCAGGTAGAGAGGGGGAGAGGGAAATGCAGCTGTGGGGCAGGGAGGGCAGCATTAGCGTCCCACCTTGCCTGCAAAGGGGGAAGCCATGAGCTCTCTGCAGCACCCCCCGGGGGTGATTTACCCACATCCAGATTCACTGGATCCCTGCAGAACCAGCCCCTCACTGCTGAGGGGCGATGCCATCACTGGGTGGGGGTGGGGGGCTGAGCCAACAGGCTGCAAAGAACAGCGTGTTTTGAGACAAAGCACAAATCTGTGGATTTTAAAACCCTATCTCAGGGTTTTGAAACCCTTTTCAGCCAATCACATAATTCTTAGAGGAAACCTCAGGATTTATTAGCAAATTTTGGCGGGGGGGGGTCCCAATGTCATGATGTTCACATTAAATCTCGGGATTTTTTAGCGAGTCCTGGAATCACAGACCCACAGGGTGAGAAGGGACTGCAGGGGTCACCTAGTCCGATCTCTGGTGTAGAATTGGTTGGGTCTAATCCGTCCCAGACAGATGCTGTCCAGACTCCTCTTGAAACCCTCCAGTGAAGGAGCTTTCATGACCTCCATTGTCCGACTGCTTACACAGCTGGAGAGTATTCTGTAAGATTTAATCTCAATTGACTCTGCTGTAGTTTGAACTTGTTGCCCCTTGTCCTGCCCTGTGGGGCGAGAGAGAACAATCTTCTTTATGGCAGCCTTTACAGTATTTGAAAACTTCGATAATATCCCCTCCCACCCCGCCAATCTCTTCTCCAAACTAACCATACCCAGTTCCTTCAGGCTGTGCCCCTAGGGCTTCCATTCCATCCCTCTGATCATCGTCATCCCTCACCTCTGGATCCTTTCCAGTTTCTCTACATCCCTTCTATACATTGGTGACCAAAACTGGATACAGTCCTCCAGCTGAGGCATACACCAGTACTATCACCTCCCCTGACTTGCATCCTCTGCCTCTGTTCATGCAACCTCATATTGCATTTGTTTTTTTGCAACAGCATCGCATTGCTGACTCATGGCAAGGCTATGATCCACCCCAACTCCTTCTGAGCAGTGCTGCTGCCAAGCCAGTTCTTCCCCATCCTGTATCTGTACAATTGGTTTTTCTTCCATAAGTGGAGCACTTTCTGTTTGTCTTTGATGAATTTCATTGTGTCGTCTACAGCCCATTTCTGCAATTTATCGAGATCCCTCTGAAATTTAGCTCCATCCTCCAAAGTATTTGCAACCCCCACTAGCTTTGTGTCATCAGCAGATTTAATCTGTCTGTTCCTTAGTCTACAGGTGTATCAACAGTCATTAGCCATGATGGACCGGGATAGTGTCCCTAGCCTCTGTTTGCCAGAAACTGAGAATGGGCGATAGGGGATGGATCACTTGATGGTTGCCTATTCATTGATAATGATGTTAAACAACACGGAACCCAGAACAGATCCCTGTGGAGCCCCACTTGGGACCTCCCTCCAATCCCACATTGTCCATTAACAGTTATTTCCTGTTTGCGGTTGTTTAAACAGTTCTGTATCCGCATAATAGTAGTTCCACCAAGCCCACATTTCTCCACAAGAATGGCCATACTGGGTCAAACCAAAGTACAATCTAGCTCAGTATCCTGTCTTCCAACAGTGGCCAATGCCGGGTACCCCAGAGGGAGTGAGCAGAACAGGCAACCATCAAGTGATCCATCCCCTATCGCCCATTCACAGTTTCTTGCAAACAGAGGCTAGGGACACTATCCCTGTCCATCATGACTAATGACCATTGATAGACCTGTCCTCCATGAATTTATCCATTTCTTTTTTAACCCCTAACCCTGTTATAGTTTTGGCCTTCCGAACATCCTCCGGCAAAGAGTTCCACAGGTTAACTGTGCGTTGTGTAAAGAAATACTTCCTTACATTTCTTTTAAACCTGCTGCCTATTAATTTCATTTGGGGCCTTCTAGTTCTTGTGTTATGGGAAGGAGTAAATCATACTAACTTATTTACTTTCTCCACACCAGTCAGGATTATATAGACTCTATCATATCCCCCTTAGTAGTCTCTTTTCCAAGCTGAACAGTCCCAGTCTTATTAATCTCTCCTTCTATGAAAGCTGATCCACACTCAAAATCGTTTTGTCACCCTTTCCTGAATCTTTTCCAATTCCAGTTTGAGATGGGGCCACCAGAACTGCACGCAGTATTCAAGATGTGGTGTACCATGGATTTATACAGAGGCAATATGATATTTTCTGTCTTAATATCTTTCCTCTTCTTAATGATTCCCAACATTCCTGGTGGACGCTGCACACTGAGTGGGTGTTTTCAGAGAACTATCCATAGTGACTCTCAGACCTCTTCCTTGAGTGGTAAAAGCTAATTTATACCCCATCACTTTATATGTATAGTTGGGATTATGTTTCCCAATGTGCATAACTTTGCATTTATTTACATTGAATTTCATCTACCATTTTGTTACCCAGTCACTCCATTTTGAGATTCCTTTGTAGCTGTTTGCAGTCAGCTTTGAACTTAACTCTCTTGAGCAGTTTTGTATCATCTGCAAATTTTTCCACCTCACTGTTCACCCCTTTTTCCAGATCATGTATGAATATGTTGAACAGCTCTGGTCCCAGTACAGACCCCTGGGGGACACCGCTATTTCCCTCTCTCCACTGTGAAAATTAGCCTTTTATTCCTATCCTTTGTTTGCTATCTTTTAACCAGTCACTGGTTCAGGAGAGGCCCTTCCCACTTATCCCATGACAGCTCACTTTGCTTAAGAGCCTTTTGGGAGGAACCTTGTCAAAGGCTTCCTGAAAATCTAAATACTTGGACTGGGTCACCCTTGTCCACATGCTGTTGACTCCCTCCAAAAATTCTAGTAGTTTAGTGAACCATGATTTCCCTTTACAAAAACCATATGGAGTTTTCCCCAACAAATCTCTGAATCTGATCATTCTGTTCTTTGCTATACTTTCACTTTACTATAATTTCAACCAGTTTGCCCCGTCACTGAAGTTAGGCTAATTGGTCTTCAACTGCCGGGATCACCTCTGGAGCCTTTTTTAAAAATTGATGTCACATTCGCTATCCTCCAGTCATCTGGTACAAAAGCTGATTTAAATGAGTTAGTAGTTCTGCAATTTCACATTTGAGTTCCATCAGAAATCTTCTCCAGCTTCCTTACGAGAATGTCATGTGGGACTGTGTCAAAAGCCTTGCTGAAGTCCAGGTATGTTATGTCCACCGCTTTCCCCCAGCCACCAGCCAGTTACCTCGTCAAAGAAGGTAACCAAGCTGGTTTGGCAGGATTTGTTCTTGGTAAATCCATGCTGGTGATCACCCCTTCGGCCTCACAGATTGAAGGTTTTATTTATTGCTCTAGTGGCTTTCCAGGTGTCGAGGTCAGGCTGACTGGTCTATAGTTCCCCGGCTCCTACTTTTCCCCTTTTAAAGATGGCCCCTCTGTTAGCCCTTCCCCTGTCTTCTGGGACCTCTCCTGGCATCCATGAGTTTGCAGATATTATTGCCAGTGGCTCCAAGTTTTCTTTGACTAATTTCTTCAGCCCCCTGGGTTGAACAGCTTCCTGCCCCACTGATCTGAATTCATTCAAATTGGTCGCAACATCTCCAACGTGTTCTTTACTGATCCTGATCTGCAGCCTTTCCCCTTTGTTGTCCGTGGTAACTTCACTGGTTCCCCGCTCACATGTTGTCTTTTGTGGGAAGACTGAAGCAAAGCAGGCACTGAGCAGCGCTGCCTTCCCACCATCTTCTGTCACCAGCTCGGGATTTTCTGACCAATCTCATGATTCTTAGAGAAAATCTCAGTTTTTTTCACCAATTTAAGGATTTTTTTAGCCTACAATCTCTCGGTACCATCTGGTGATGGAGGGGAGGGCTTCAGTGCACTAGCAGCAGCCCCAGATCAGCCCATTGCAGAGCCCAGCAGCACTGATGGTCCCCAAGGTAGATCTGTGCCCCCCAAAGACCTTCCACTCTCACATTTCCCACCCACCGTATGTCTCTAGGTCTGTCCCAGCTGGACACCCCAGACATGGGCAGAGCCCTGCTGCCACAGCAGGACATCAGGGAAAGGGAAATCCCACCTCAAGGTCCCCCATGGAGACCAGGGGGTACTTCCCCCCCTGCAGCCACGCTGAGGGTCCTGAGCCTCGCCCTGCTCTGGAGGGGTAAGTATGCAGTACCTGCCACCTCAGTGCAGGGGGAAGGGCAGAACCTGCGCTAAGCGGGGCCAGGTCTGTCCCAGGACTTGGAAGGGAGACTGGCCAGAGGGGGAGGGGAGCTCGGTGTCCCAGTGTGGTGCTAGGGGATGCCGAGAAAAAGGGAGCAGAGAGGGGACTTGCAGAGGGCTAGAGGTCGGGAGTGAGGGGCATCGGCAGAGTTGGGGGGGCGCTCAGGGTTTGTCTCTGCTCTCTATGGGTCCCACTTTGATCCCTCTCCGTCCCCTGCAGAGTCCCTGTCCCAGCTGCCTGGATTTACCCTGAAGGTGTCGCAGTTGGTGTCGGTGCAGGAAGGTCTCTACGTTCTCGTCCCCTGCACCTTCACGTACCCAGTCTCATCTGACACCGAAAATCCCTAGGCCCAGCTCTATGGATACTGGTTCAAGGGTCAGGCCATTGTGGGCCAGGATCTTCCCGTGGCCAGCAGTGACCCCAGCCAGGGGGTGTCACAGATGGCCAAGGGCCCTGTTCCGGCTGGCAGGGGATCTGCTGAGTGGTGCCTGCTCCCTGCAAATCAGCGATGTCTGGAGGACGGATGCAGGGAGATATTTCCTTAGAATTGAGAAAGGAAAATTGAAATACAGTTTCCTCTCCAATAACGATCGCACTCGCCCTACGCTCACGATCTCAGTGCCAGATAAGAGCAGCTGTAGTCACCGCTCAGCAGCCCCCTGAGCCAGCCAGTCCACACCCTGGGGCCAGATCGGGGCCGCGCCCCTAGAGGGGAAAGGCCCCGTGTCCCTGAGTGATTCTCTCCCCTCTCCCTGTGTCCAGGGCTGACGGAGGAGCCAGAGATCCAGATCTCGCCGGCGCGGGGGCTGCCAGGGACGCTGCTGGCCGGGGAGCCGGTGACTGTGACCTGCACGGCCCCTGGGCGCTGCTCCAGGCCCCCTCCCTGAGTCACCTGGATGGGGCCGTTCAGCGACACAGCCCAGGATGTCTCAGCCCAGCTGGTGAACAGCACCTGGGCCCACAGCTCTGCGCTCAGCTTCATGCCCAGCCTGGGGGACCACGGCAAAGAGCTCGTCTGCACCGTCACCTACAGACCACCACGGGCACCTTCCACTAGCGAAACCATCTGGCTCCATGTCGGCTGTGAGTGACCCCCCCAACTCCTCCGTGCCGGCCCCCAGTCCCCTCATCCCCACCCCTGGGCTCCCCAGCCCTGCCCTCCAGCCCCTCCCCCAACTCAGCCCTGTGCTGGGATTCCCACCCCTGAGCTCCTGACCCCCAACTCAGCTCTTTGCTGGGCTCCCCATCCCCTACCATGCACCCTCAACCAATTCTACTCCAGGCCCCTTCCCTCCACACCGTGCAGCCCCTTCTGCTGGGATCCCCACTCCTGGGCTCCCCAGCCCTGTCCTCCAGCCCCTCCCCCAACTCAGCCCTGTGCTGGGATCCCCACCCCCCACCATGTACCCTCAGCCAATTCTCCTCTAGGCCCCTTCCCTCCACACCGTGCAGCTCCCTCTTCCTTGGGATCTTCACCCATTCCTGCCCCCTTGGCTATGGCTACCCCCATCCAGACCTCTAGGTCCCCAGGCCCTTCTCTTCTGGGATCCTCTCCACTCCCGACCTGCCCTGCCCCCACAATCCTCCTGTGCTGGGATCCACTCCCCCCGCCCCCGCATTCCAGTCCCTGCTTGCTGGGATTCTCCCCCTCACACCAGCCACCCCAGTTCCCCCTGAGATCTTCCTGAGCTGTCCCACTGTGTCTCCTCCCCCTTCCCCTTTCTGCCGGGATCGGTGGATGCTTTATATGGGGCAGAGTATTAATGGGACCCAGTCGCTGTCTAGTACTAAACACGCTCCAGGCTTGGTGCCCAGAGACCTCTGCCCGCCCTGCCCCAGGGAAACCCTTGTTAAACGGCCCGTGACCCTCGTGCTGCAGATCCAGGGCAGAGGGAAAATCAGCGGCCACCTTTGCGGGGTGAAGGATCAAATCAGGCATCAGTGTAAGGATGGCCCTTGTTCCCTCAGGCAGAGGGAGATTTAGAACGAAACTCCCTCCCATCCCCGCATCTGAGCCCAGGCCCCAGTCAGACTCCGAACATCTACACAGACCTCGGAGGAAACGTCTGCACTGCAATCAGAGACCCGCAGCCCGACCTAACGGACCCAAGCTCTGAACCTCGGCACTGCGGGGCTTTAAGGGCAGCGTGGATGGACCTGCCAGGCCTGGCCAGCTGGTACCAGCATCCGGCTATTCCGGGTGTTGCTTTCAGCTGCCCCTCTTGGTGCAGCCCAGCTGCAAAATAGCCAGGCCTGGCCAGCTAAGCCTGGGGGCAAAAGGAGAGGGCTGAAGAGAGACAATCCAAGGGGGGAAGGCAAAGGATCCCTGACAGGGGTGTCTGATGTCCCTGGTGGTGCCTGGGACAGGGGTGGGGGCAGGAGCGGGGTAATTTAGACCCCTGGCTCTGTCCTGCCCTGGGGAGGACATGGTTGGGGATCAGGAGATTGTCATAGTTAATTTGCTGCATCAAGGGCAGCCCCAAAGGGGGCAGCTGAGGCTTGATTGGACCCCTGGGCTGTCTACAAGAGCTGTGAGCACCCAGGCTGAGGGCAGAGAAGCAGATGGGTTGGTGTGAAGTGCAACTGGTGGAGGATGGGGCCAGATCAGCTCCCAGGGGCTGGCCAAAGAGACACCCCAGGGCACAAGAACCTGTGGGACTCTCTGCCACTGGATATTAGCAGGTTAATCTATGGGACTCCCTACCCCTGAGCATTAGTATGGTTAACCCATGGAACTCCCTGTCCCTGGGTATCACTCTAACTATTAATTTGTCGCTGTGTCTCCTGTTCTCCCCAGACAGCCCCTGGCTGGGGACTGGGCTGAACTCATCCTGCCAGCGCCAGGGGCCCAGCGTCAGCTGCAGCTGCTCCCTGTGCTCCCAGCCCCCGCCCCAGCTCCAGTGGCAGGTGGACGGGGAGCCCCTGTCTGGGAACAGCTTGCGGGGGGCCCTGCAGGTCAGCTCCTGGGCCTAGGGGGACGAGGCTGTCAGCACCCTGAGCTGGACAGGGAATGGAGACGGGAACCCTCAGATCTTCTGCCTCGGCTCCAGCATTGACAGGATGTTCGCTGTACTGCTGAGCCCACCGGAAACAGGTGAGAGCCCTTCCCCACTAGGGGTAGCGAGCGCCAAACTGGCCCAGAGGTGGAGATTTGCTAGCTTGTAGGAGGGGACAGGGATTGGACCATGGGACCTTTCCCCTCAAGTGGGCACCGGCTCCTACTTGGCATGGCAGGTTTGGCTGGCATAGGGGCTGGGATCTATCCCAGACTCTCGACTTGTTCCATCTCCCACAGGTGGCCTCACTCGGGCATTTATCGAAATCAGCTGCAAACTCGTCTTCTTGGCAACTGGATTCATCCTGTCCTATTACCTCACCCTGCTCTATTACAGACAGTAACTCAGCTACCGACCTACCTACAGACCTACCCACCTACCCATATACCTACCCACCATTCTACCCACCTCTGTACCTGCCTAGCTACCTACCTATGCATTTACCATCCTATTCACCCCCCATGCACCTACATACCCACCTACCTACCTATGTAACCATTGACCTGCCCATCTACCGACTACCTCGCCTAGCTACCAACCACTGACCCAACCACCCACTGACCTACCCACTACTGATCTACCAACCTACGTACCCCCTACCTCCTATCTCTCTCTTCCCTCTTACCCAACTACCTACCTACCTACCCACCCATCTATGTACCCATCTACCCACCTACCACCCAGTCTAGCTACCTATTCACCTACCATCCCATCCCCCCACCTACCCACCCATACATGTATCTATCTCTCTCTCTATCTATTCCGACTGCCAGCCACGTACATACCCCAGAATCTCTCTCTCTCTCTCCCCCACCCCCAGGACACCCTGTCGTTCCTCAGCCACCAAAGAGCCAACAAGGAATTGGAATCTCACAGGACTGAGGAAATGGAGAATGAGACCTCAGCTGGGGGCACTGCTGCCCCGGGTGAGGCCAACAGAACAGTTTAGCTCAGTACCTGACCCCCTTCCTATCCATCCAGCTCAGACCCATGGGACTGGGCAGCACGTGGAAGCTGCCTGTAATATTGATATAACCAGTAGATGATCTATTTGTTGCCCTGATGGTTATGACCAGGGCCGGCCTTAGGGAAAATGGCACCCTGGGTGAACTTGTATTTTGGTGCCGCTCCATCACTCCTGGCCCCCACAGGCTCCCTGGGATTTCCCCCCCCCCCATCACCTCTGGGTCCCATTGCCTCCCACGGTGTTTAATTTGTATTGAAAGAGATACCAGAGCTCAGCTGTGGCTCAAATTAAGCCCCGGCAGGGTGGCCTGATACTGGCAGGTGCTGGCTGGGCACCCAGCTCTGAAGGCAGCACCACCACCAGCAGCAGCGCAGAAGTCAGGGGGGCCTGGCACATAGGGTGTTGCCACCCTCCTGCGCTGCTGCTGGGGCTTGTGGTGCCTGGTGCTCAGCACGTGGCTCAAGGCTTTGCACTGTCACAAGTGGGCTACATCTCGCAAGAGCCCACGGCCTCCTGCAGCCCCCTGGCCACTCCTGGCTCACCTTGGGGGGGGCACCAGTTCAGATTTGGAGTGGGAAGAGGAAACTTTAGCCATGATTCCAGGGACTATTTAGGCACCTGAAAACTCTCTGGGCTTTGCAGATAATAACTTAGGGATTAGCTGACAGGAGCACTGTATCTAATTGTTATATAAAGAAAGAAAAAAAAATGTACAAATGCCAATTAAAGACACGTTTGACGTTTATATGTAAATTTAGGACAATCAGGAGCTAATACAGCAAGATATTCCCAATCCCAAGCCTTGAGGTATCAGTTCTGGAGCTTTAACGCGTATATCAGAAACACACGTCTGATACTTCATACACAATCTTTAGTAGAGATAAATAAAATCTGCTAACACAGACACACTGTGTTACTGCCATTATCTCCTCTATTTTAGTCAATTGTTTTCCACTCAAAACGTAATTTTAACATATGTGATTAAGGTTTTGTTTTCTTTTTTATTAAGACAGGGAATTAACTTTTCTAATTCTTTTGGCATTTATGTTTACCAGTCAAAATCATGTGCCATTTGACTCCATCATTGCTGTTGGTATCATAGTTGGAACTGCAGTTATTTTCATGCACATTTTAAGTTAATTTACAGATCTAACTAAAAATACAATTTGAAAACAAGCAACTTTCATCTGCGCAGTGTCTATAGTTCTGTGTTTAGCTAATGTTTTTGAAACTGACATTAGTAAAGTGAGTACAAGCTAAAGTTCCATTCTAGGAGGATGCTATTATTTGATTGTACCACTTTAAATAATGAATGGCAAAGCGCAATATGTTTAATAACATTAATAATGCTAATTACTCCAGCCAGGACAGGTTAGGCAATTTAGAACTCACTAGTCAAAGAATTCAGCATGAGCGTAAGAGAGAAATAAAATTATGAAATGCAGAGACCAGTCAACAAACTCAAATAACGGCACTTTGAAAGAGTAAAATTACAGAGAATATATGTGCATTGCAGGAAGTACCATCAAGTAACAACAGCAAGATAAGTATGTGTTGGGAGGTGATGAGTGTGAAAAAGAAGACGTGTGAGCTGGTGGAGTGTGAGAGAGACCATGCACTGCCCCTTTAAGAGAGGAGCACTCAGCGATCTGCCAGCAGCTCCGTCCCTCACTCGGTGAGCCCTGTTGCCCCCACCCTGCTCTGCGGAGATGGGGTACATGGGGGGTAGGGGACAGTCTGATATCAGAGCCCCTCCCCCTCCTCCTTACAGCCGACAGGAAGTTCCCGTGAGCAACTGGCCAGGGGTAGCTCCGAAGCAGGGGGCAGGAGCCGTGTGGCTGCAGATGCCAGTGGGGGGCACCCTTGCTCCGGATTTGCCCCATTCACCCGTGCCTGAATTTCTTTCCTGCAAGGCTCCCAGATATCCTAGTGACGACTGCAGGATGACGCCCTTTGGAGCAGTGGTTCTCAAACTGTGGATCAGGACCCAAAAATGGGTCATGAGACCATTTTAACAGGCTCAGCTGAGCGGGCTGAGAATTACTGGGGCCCGTGGCCAAAGCCCGAACTGCACCACCTGAAGCCTGAGAGCTTCAGCCCTCAGCTTCGGGTCTCAGGTTATAGGGCCCCTCATTTGGCAATGAAGCCCTTGGGCTTTGGCTTTGCCACACACACCCCCACCCAGGGTGGCAGGGCTCCGGCAGGCTCAGACTTCAGTCCCTCCTTCCTGGGGTCGTGTAGTAAGTTTTGTTGTCAGAAGGGGGTTATGGTGCAATGAAGTTTGAGACCCACCTGCGAGAACAGAGCAGACCACCTGATGCTGGTTACTGATCCCTCCAAGACAACGCCCAACCCAGCAGCTCTAACGGCCACTACCTGCCAGCGCGGGGAGAAAGTTTCACAGACAAACTTTTTTTTTAATGCGAAATGGAAATTCAGCAACACCAAAACATTGTGTGAATCCAGGTTGATTTTGCTGAATTGTTCATTAGGTGAGAAAAACTCAAAAAATTCCCCAAAATGGAAAGATTCTTTTAGGCATTTTCAAAAAGAAACATTTCACTTTCTCAATTCAAAATCATTCTATGATTTGAAATTTCTTGGTTTTTTTTTTAATTAAAAAAACTCTAAAATCCTTGAAATCAAAACAAAATGTTTCATCCTCAAGCCAAATCTATTTCTGACCTTCTGGTTTGCTGAAAATTTTTTGACCAATTTTCTTTTTCAGTTTTATGTGAAAAGGTTTTTTTCCCTTAATTTTGGTTCCCTCAAAATTTATCAAATTATGCTGCCAGATTGACCCCCAAATATTTTTTCAAACGATTCATTCTTTTTTGTTTCGATCCAAACAGTTTTCAGTTTGCTAAAATTCTGATTAATTTTTGTTTCAAGCCACTAGCCAGGTGGAGAATGGGCCACTGGGCGATGGCTTGGATCCAGCCCCTGGGTGGGGGACTGTCATAAACGGATAGTTAAGGGTTAATGCCTCTTTTTCCTACAAAGGGTTAAGAAGTTCACCTAGCCTAGCTGACACCTGACCAGAGGAACCAATGAGGGAACAAGATGTTTCAAAAGGGAGGAGGGAAGTTTCCTTTGTTTAGAGTCAGTTTCAGTTTCAGCCCGAGTGGAAAAGATCAAGGAACCAGCCTCTTATCAGAGTCGTAAGTTTTAGAAAGGAATAAATAGGTTTATGTTTATTTTCTTTTGTGACTTTGTCTTTGTGCAATTAGGGGAATTATCAAATTGGGTATTCTTGAGTGTACTAAGGTTTTTGCCCAGGGGAACATCCTGTGTTTTAAATCTATTGTCTGTGAGATCAGCTTGTATGCTGTCTCCCAGAGTTTTTTCTTTACTTTTTTTTTCTTTAATTAAAAGCCTTCTTTTTAAGACCTGATGGATTTTTTCCCTGTTTTTTTAGATCCAGGGGGATTGGATCTGGACTCAACAGGGATGGTGAGGGGAAAAGGGAGGAGGAAGAGTAATTCTTCCTGTTTTAAGATCCAAGGGTTTGGATCGGTGTTCACCAGGAATTGGTGGAGGAGTCTCTCAAGGCTACCAGGGAGGGAAGGTTTTGTGGGGAGACAGAGTTTTCCAGATGACTCAGACATCTGGATGGTGCAGATCTAAGCGTAGTTAACTTAGAGGTGTTCATGCAGGTTCCCACATCTGTACGCTAAAGTTCAGAGTGGGGGTGAAATGTTCATAGGACTGGCGGGCCAGGGGCAGATACCTGTGACAATGAGGTGCAGGCTTGTCGGGTGGACCAAATGCGGCCAAAGCCATAACAACCCAGTCTTACCCAACATAACAGTGTTTAAACATGGTCCAGGGTTTTGGCATTCAGAGAGCCCAGCCTGCTTATGAGTACCATTGGCCCAAACACAATCGAAATTATTTTAACCTTTATTAAGATAAAGAAAAGGGAGAAAAAAAAATTAAAGCATTATGAAAGTAAAGAATATAAGATCAGGCTTTTATTTCAACATGTTTGTTCCTTTAGCTGGAGAGAGTTTAGAGGAAAAACCTCTAGTTGGACAGACTTATTATCATCTTTAAAATATCTAACGTCCCTCTTAGGGGAAAAAAAGTTAGTGAAATGAGCTGGAGCCTACTACTGTAACAATCTGATCCCATTCATTCCGGGTGGTGGCTCGGATTCAGTTGAGCCAGTAAAAGTGGGAATATTATCTGCGCGTCCCTCTCTCTGCCTGGGTCTGTCAGGACATTCTTCTCAGGGTAGGATAATGAAGCCTGGGACCCCAGGAGATGAAGGGGGTAGCCCCGATGATAGGTGAAGCTTGTATCAGTATCCTCATGTTCTCTTCTCTTACTGGTTTTTTTACTAGTCTTTGATTCCTCCTTACCTCTCCTCCCCTAGTTTCCCAAAAAGCGTCTAGTCTTCAGGACCAAAAGGATGGAATAGCCCATCCCCTCATTATTTTTGCCCATCCAATTAGGCCTACTTTCTGAGACACATAATATTTGGGTCATTGAACTCCACATCATTTAGTTTTTAAACAAGGTATATTAACAGCTAGTCTCTTGTGGTTATTAGTATAGCAACTCGATTGCTTTATCATGGAGTGTATTTAACTCATTCGAGTTGTCTTGTACTTGTGTGTGAGTTTTTAAGGCATATGCTACTCCTCACCTCACATTTCTGTGTGCTTTAGCATTTTCTATGTGTAGCAACTTATCGACCTACATAGCGTATCTGTCCCAGTTAAACTCATTCTGCAACAATGTATACGTTAAATCATCACTCACGATCTATACCCTAGTGAGAAAGTGCTCGCAAGCTTCGTACCCCCAAATCATCTCGAGTTTAGAACCGGGTGATTGATTAACAAATATTGAGGTTTCTCCTCACAATGAAGTGCTGGATCACTTGCTCCATAAACCAAGGCGTAGAGATCCACCATGAAGATCCAGGCCCCATCAGTGGGCACTGAATGTGCGGGGATGATTGAAGCAGGACCCTCCCAGACTCACACGAATTCTGGACCCTTCAGGCCCAAGTCTGGACTCTGGGCAAAAAGAATCCTGCATAGGAGAGATGAGATGGGAGGAACATGGCTGTTCTGCATGGCGCCCCAGTGGCGCAGTTACACAATCCCAGACATAAATCTTAAGTCGTGCGAGCAAGTGTTAAGGGTCTCTGGAGAAATGCGGCGAATTGATTTGTTCAAGTATTTTATGTACCATATATCCCCACCATAATTACGTGTGTTTGTATTTATAACTACAGTGTTAGTGTGTGTGTGTATACACACACCACACACAGTTATATATAGACTATATATCTAATTAGCTCAGTTTCATGTTAATGTAAACTCTGTGTATATAATCTCACACACACACACACACACATATAGAAAGAGTGAGTGAGTACATATAGACTGTGCACACACACATACTGGATATATACATATATTGACTAGTATTTTAGGATATATGTTATATAATGATGCTAATTATATTTTGCTTGTTCTATTAAACTTATCACAACAGATCTGGGTTGTGTCAGAGACTCCCAGGCCCCTGGGAGGAACTCCCAGGTCACTCTGGGAGATTAAGACCTGGTCAAGTCACCGGTGGCCTCTCTCCTCCACCTTTTGTCCTCCCACTGGCCAGAACCGGCTGGCTCCCATGATGGGCTGGGCCTCTGGGCCACTGGTTGCTAAGTGCCATAATGTCCAGGCCGGTGTCTGAGGTCCCAGATGCTAGGTGAGGTCACACCTGCCCATCTGCAACTACAATCCCCATCTCCCACCACCTCGTTACACACGCAGAACACAGGGAAACAGAGGCACACTCAGTATTCATGAAAAACACTAACAAAATCCCCCATTTCATCACAGGTTGTTTTTAAAATAATAGTTTTGTGCAAAAGTTCCCTTTGCTAAAAACTAATCCCAGGTTTGTTTGTTTTTTAGAAAGGTTTCACAGAGATCTTGGCCATCTAAAATGAATGGTCACCGGGAAAAATTCACTGGCTAGGAATTTTTCACAAAAAATGTCCCATATTTTTCAATTCCCCACACTCCCTGCTCCCATGTATCAGGTATCTTCAGGACATAAAAAGAAACAGGATTATTTGAATTATTAAAATGATAGATTAGACTAGATAATTAATGGACTGGTAATTAACCCTTTCTCTTCCATATCAGTAAGAGACGGACCCCCAGTCCCCATGATCTCCATGTTATCAGCCCTGTCAGGATTTGATCTCGACCTGGCGGTTCCAAGGTTTCCCAGTGAATCTCTATTTTTCCTGCATCTGAATCTGGTAATTCCCAAGACCCTGGAAAAACACATGAGTCAAATACTGAGCTCAATACAATGCACAAAGATCCCTTGCCCAGCACTGAGATGCAGCTGCCTTTGGAGTGGAGTGCGGGGCTGTTTCTTCAGGGACCCCTAGGCCAGAAAAGAGATGTGGCCATCTCTAGGGTGGGACGCGGGGGCTGTTTATATAAGGATCCCTTGCCCAGCTGGCACTTAGATGCAGCCACCTCTAGGTGGGGCATCTGTTTAACAGCAACCAGGGGAAACCTCCCAGGCAGCTAATTAAAACGAGTCTGAAAGCAAATGGGATATACCAGAGGCAAATTGTACCAACACTGTACAGAATGGCCCCTGCTCCTGCCTGGAGTGGTTTAAAAAGCAGCCCTGCGGGAGGTGTGGGCCGCCGGGGATTGTGGGATAAGGCGTGTAACTGATTGGAGCAGCGTAGTCTGTATGTGGATTGCCAACATATTGCCCCAATCAGGCGTCCCACTGGCCCTTTATAACAGAGGCACGGGGCCAGTGACCGGCAGTGAGTCATCTTCCTTCAGCTGAGGGACGAAGAGAAGGAAGGATGGACCTGGACTGCCTAGTGCTTGAAGGGCGTCACCATCATCGGGGATGAAAGCCAGGCGCGAGTAAAAGGCCAGGGAACTGCAGCGGCCAACAACTCACCCCACGGCATGCAGGGCTTGTTACCAAGGCCCCTGGTGGTCCTGGGTATGTTGCAGGGGGAATGGGGAGGGAAATGGCAGACAGGCTCGTTTCCAACCCCCCATTGCTATGAATGACTGGCTTATACACTGCAGTCGAATGCTTGGCCCATGTGGACAGGGGGTACCGGATGGGGTTCACTGCAGAAGCCCATAGGCTGAGGCAAGGCGGCGGGGGGGGATAAGAGGTGCTGGGAGGTTCCTTTGGGGGAGGGGAAGGACCCTTATGAGAAGGAAGGGGTTACAGCCGAGGCAGAACCCCAGAATAATGGGCCGGGCTGGGAGGGACCGGGTCAAGTGGCAGTGGCGACACCGGCCTGCATGAGGGTCTGCTCTGGATGAGCTATTCCTGGAGGTGTCGAATAAGATCGTCTGTTGGTGAGTCATGTGATGCTTACACACACAAATTAAGGTAGTCAGCCCGGACACCGAGGGGGTTCCTGCCCCGGATCTGCCCACATGACCAGGGTTCTGACCTGATCCGCCATGGATCTCAGCGCATAAAGCAGTGAGAAAATAACCCACTAGACCTGGCAGGCACTGTCCAGCAGGAATTCTGCTCCAGGTCACCCTATCCACCACTGGGCGGGGACCTTGTGTTCAAGCTGCCATGCCCAGTGGTTCAATTGGACCCTCTCACCTGCTTTCGTGTGACTCTACCCAGCCCTGAATAGGGGCCAACTGGCCAGGAGGTGGGTGGAGCAAAATATTACAGCTGAAAACATCCTCTTGTGGTGGAAAGATCTCTCAGGCAGCCAACTTCCCAGCACCAGCCGCCAGGAGCCCACACCAGGGGGGCAGAGCTGACAGCCACTAGCTGGGGCAGAGCCAGGCCAGGGTCTGGCTGGGTGTGAGACTCGAGGGATCGTAGACTATGTCTCGGTCCCAAAGCCCTTAGGGAGCTGTTGTCTTTCGTCTTAGTCTCTCCCAAACCCTTTGTCATGTATCTAACATTTCCATCCTGGGCAAGCGGTCCCTTGTATAAACAGCCCCCGTTTGCCCCACCCCATGAGGGCAGCCACATCACAGCACTGGGGAGAGGTCCCTGTGTTAAACAGACCAGGACAGATTTCTCTGCCTCTCAGCCTCTTTTAAGGCTGAGGAAGAGACGGAACGCATGTGGCAGGCGGTCTGGAGATCCAGCTGCCTTCTTCCTTGATCCAGCCAATGACCCTGGACCATCACAAGGGAATCCTCAGATTCCGGTCACTGAATTCTGGGAGGCATTGAGGAACTGAGAGTCAGAAAACAAACATCTGTGCTCAGGTGGACCAGCTCCGATCTGCTGGGTCTCCCTTGTGAGAAGACCCTAGAGGAGAAGGACCCCTGATCCCACTCCCACCCTTAGAAAACCAGCCAGTCCCATTTCTTGGAGCAATTTAGAAGCCAGGGTTCCCTAGAGGGGAAAAGACCCATGCCAATCCCCCCTACCCCAGCCATCCCCTGTGGTGGGGCCGGAGCCGGCTTGTCCGTGGGAGGCTGAGCCTGTATCTCTGACAATTCTTCCTCTTTGCTGATGGCACCAAAATCTCCAGCCACTGACTCCCCTTTCCTTTTGATTTACCTCTCTCCCCAGCCCCTCGCCCTGACACTTGCATTCCGCTGCCTCCCAGGCAGGTCTCCTCACGCATCTGGCTCTTACCCATTCACTGGCTCTTCCTAACCAGACACCTGCTGTTCCAGGTGCGCTGTTTCCCAGTGCCCCGCACCCACTCCGGGTGAGTGATTAGTATCTGCAGATGTCCCAACACAATAGAGGTGTGAGTGCAGTGTTAAAATTATTATTCGTGTGACTGGAAAAAGCGAGTTTTAATATGGGATAGGCTGGGACATGGGGCAGGTAGCCCGGACTCCTGGCGTTCTGTCTCTGGCTCTGGGAGGGACAGCTGGTCATAGTTGGGTTACAATGGGGGTGGAGACAGGATCAAGACTCTGGCTTTTTGTCCCTGGCTCTGGAAGGGAGTTGGTGTGAATGCTTATTGAGGGGGTCAGAGGCCCAGACTCCTGGTTCAATTTCCAGCCCCACAAGCCAATATGCAGCCTGCCCCTGTTTGCAGTGAAGCAACGGAAGCCCCTGCCACCCCCCCCCCCCCCCCCCCCCCTGAGGAGGGAAGTCGGCAGGATGCTGGTGCTGGGGTTCTGAGAGAGCATCTTCTCACACCCCTCCTGTCTGCACCAACTCTGCTTCACATTGCTGTGCATGCTGCTTCCCCAGGCTCCGAGTCACAACCTGGGATTCCTGGGCCTGCGAAAGTCGGAGAGCCAAGTGCTTAAGCCCCCTTCTGCAGGCCTAGGGCGTGAGTTGGAAATGTGGGGAAGGGAGGTGGAAGGTCTGCGGAGACCGGGTGCCCCTTCAAATCCCCACCTGCGGCCTTCCCATCCCAGCCCTGGCAAAGTCCTCGGCAAACCTCTCCCCGTGTTCTGTCTACAACCACGGCTGATTTTTGGGTATCTCACTCCCTTCCTTGTCCCCTTCGGGGTTTCCTTCTACCCCAACCTGCCCTGCACCCAGAAGCCTCCTATGCTGCGATTCCACACCCCATTCCACCCCCCTTATTGGGATTTCCCCTCACACCCAGCCACCCCAGTTCCTTCCTGAGATCCCCCAGGCTGTCCCACCACGTCTTCCTCTCCTCTTCTTTCTGCGGATCGTGGATG
This sequence comes from Chelonoidis abingdonii, assembly GCF_003597395.2. Lineage (NCBI taxonomy): Eukaryota > Metazoa > Chordata > Testudines > Testudinidae > Chelonoidis > Chelonoidis abingdonii. The sequence goes on along the minus strand of NC_133779.1, from coordinate 60,126,724 downwards.
CTCTGTATGGGGCAGAGCTTAATGGGACTCAGTCACTGTCCAGCACTAAAACACGCTCCGGTGTCGGTGCCTAGAGACCTCGGCCCACTCTGCCCCAGGGCAAGCCTCATTCAATGGCCTGGGACCTTTGTTGCTGCAGATCCGGGCAGAGATGAGGGAAATCAGCAGCCGCCTTTGTGAGTGAAGATAAAAGCAACATCACTGTAAGGACGGGCCTTTTCCTATCAGCCAGAAGGATTTAAGGAATCCCACCTCCCAGTTCCCCGCCATGTCTGAGCCCAGACCGCAGCCCGACCCCGAAGTCACACAGACTTTGAGAAACGTCTGGCACTGCAGTCAGACCTGCAGCCCGAGCCCAACCAACGGCCCAGGCTTCTGAGCCTCGGTTGCCGCGAGGCTTTGAGGGCAGAGTGGACGAGACGTTGTGAGGCCTGGCCCGACAACACTAGCGTCCGCTGTTCTGGTGTTGATTTCCACATGCTGCCCTCTGGGCGCAGCCGGGCTGCAAAGTACCCAGGGCACGCTAACTAAGCCAGAAGGTGAAGGGGAGGGCTGGGGAGAGACGAACTGAGGGGGAGGCAAGGACCCATGAGGGGGGTGTCTGACATATCTGTTAGTGGCTGGGGATCAGCTGGGGCAGGAGTGAGGTTATTTAGTCCCCTGGCTCTGGCCGGCTGGGAAAGGATACATCTGGGAGTGGGAGGTGCCATAGCTAATTAGCTACTTTGAGGCAGCTCCCGCGGGGCCAGCTGAGGCTTGAACGGACCCTGGGCTGTCTACAAGGCCGTGAGCTCCAGGCGAAGGTGGAGACAGGTGGGTTGGTGTGAAGGCAACTGACCGAGGATGGGGCCGGATCATGCCCAGGGCAGAAGAACCTGTGAGATCTCCCTACTGGATACAGCAGTTTAATCTATAGGACTCCCTTCCCCTGGGTATTAGTATGGTTAACCCGTGGGACTCCTGCCCCTGGGTTTCTCTCTCTGACTATTAATTTGTTGCTGTGTGTCCTGCTCTTCCCCAGACATCCCAAGCTGGGGACCAGCTGAACTCGTCCTGCCAGCACCAGGGGTCCAGGGTCAATACAGTTGCTCCCTGAGCTCCACCCCCCGCCTGGCTTTAGGGCAGCTGTACAGGGAGCCTTGGCTGGGAACAGCTCTGGGGGGCCCTGCAGGTCAGCTTCATGTGTCCAGGGGGATGAGGCCGTCAGCACCCTGAGCTGGACAGACAGAGAACCGGATCTTCTGCCTCTGCTCCAACATCCACAGGATGTTCGCTGTACAGTACTGCTGAGCCCACCGGAACCATGAGAGCACTTCCCCACTAGGGAGCGCGACACTGATCTGGCCCCAGGGAGGGCATTGACTGGCTTTGTGGGGGGAGGTGGGTGGGCATTGGGCCACAGGACCTTTCCACTCTGGGGGGCGCAGGCTCGTTCCTGGCCCAGGCAGGAATTGGCTGGTTCGCAGGGATTGCAGGGATCTATCCCGACTCTCGACTTCTTCCAGCTCCCACAGGTGCCTCACTCGGGATTTATCGAAATCAGCTGCAAACTTGTCTTCATGGTGACTGGATTCTTCCTGGCCTATTACCTCACCCTGCTCTATTACAGACGGTAACTCAGCTACTAACCCACCTACCCACCAACCCACCTATGTACTGACCTAGCTACCAACCCACTGACCACCCATCTATCCATCTACCACCCCGCCAAACTACCTACCTAGGAACTTACTAACCTACTCACCCACCCACCTACCATCCCATCTACCTATGTACTCACCTACTTACCTATTTATCCATTGACCCGCCTAGCTACCTACAACATTGCCTAGCTACAACCCACTCTTCTACCCACCTACTGTACCCACCTACTGATCTACCAACCTACCTCCTATCTCTCTACCCACTTACCCAACCAACTACCCACTTACCTATGTACCCATCTACTTACTCACCTACCATCCTTCCCATCCATCCACCCATAATCTATCTATCTATCCATCCCCATCCACCCCCTCTATCTATCTATCTATCCAGACTGCCAGCCACTTATATACCCCAGAATCTCTCTCTCCCAGGACACCCTGCTGCTCTCATGGAAGCAGAAGGAAGGACAGACCAGGGGCCAGGGAATCCATGGTGCCCGAGTCCGGCGTGTAGATTGGGACGTTCCTCAGCCACTGAAGAGCTGACAAAGAACTGGTAGCTCAGGGGACTGAGGAAACAGAGAATGAGTCCTCAGCTGGGAGAACTGCCACCCTGGGTGAGGCCAACCGGCTGATCTAGCCTGATATCCTGCCCCCTCTCTACGCCTCCGGATGAACCTCATCATGGGCCCATCTAGACTGTTATCCCGCCCCCTCCCTGCCCCTCTGAATCATACCCATGAGCCTGGGAAGCAGATGGAAGCTCCTTGTAATGTTTATATGACCATTAGATGATCTGTTTATTGCCTTGATGATTATGACTCTGTTGGCTCTGTGATGACCGCCTGGCACCCAGATACCCTGGTGACAAACACAGTATGAGACCCGATTAGACCCTCTAGAGAACAGAGCAGACCAGATGATGGTAGTTACTGATTCCTGCAAGACAATGCCCAACCCAGCAGCTCTGACAGCCGTTCCCAGCCAGCGCAGGGAGAAAGTTTCGCTGACAAACTATTTTTTGAGTGCAAAATGCAAATTTGACAACATCAAAACTTTGTGTAAATCTGGGTCGACTTTGCCAATTTGTTTGTTTAGGGAAAAAAACCTCCCGAAATTCCACCAACTTGAAAGTTTTCATTTAGGCGTTTTAAAAAAGAAACGTTTCACTTTCTTGATTCAAACGCACTGTATGGTTTGAAATTTCCTGTAATTTTACTTTGTAGTTAAAAAACATCTAAAATGCTTGAAATCTAAACAAAATGTTTCATCCTTAAACCAAATCTATTTCTGACCTTCTAGTTTGCTGAACATTTTGACCAATTTCCATTTTTGGTTTTACATGAAAAGATTTTTTGCCCCTGACTTTGGGTTCCCTCAAAATTTATCAGATTATGCTTTTCAGATTGACCCCAAAGTATTTTTTTTCAAATGTTTGGCTCGCCAAAAACATCAAACATTTTTCTTTTTGTTTCGACCCAAATAGTTTTCAATTTGCTAAAGTTTGTAACCAATTTCTGTTTCAAGCCACAAGCCAGGTGGGGAATGGGGCACTGGGTCTTTCCCCTTTCGTGGGTGATGGCTTGGATCCAGCTCCACGGTGAGGGACTAGCTGGCTTAGGTGGCAGAGGTGGAATATGTGTGATGATGAGTAGGCTGTGGTTGCTCGGTAGCTGTGCGAATAATTCCCCTTGGTGATGTCAGATAATAGCAGCCCTCGTCCCTGTCTCACATGTTGTTCTCGATGCCAAGGAGCAGCCCCCGTTTTTCCAGGTGCCCAGCTCAGAAGTGGCGCTGCGCCTCCCCCAACACCTCTCTGCAGAGGATGTTGGTAGCGATGGGTTTTCCACAGAACATATCCGCTTGCTCCATGAACCAAGGCCCACAGATCCCCACATCCGATCCAGGCCATTTCAGTGGCCTGAATGTGCAAGAGATGAATGAAGCAGGACCCACCCAGGCTCACACCAATTCTGGACCCTCAGGCCAGGTCTGGGTTCTGGGCAAAGAAGCCTGCATAGGAGAGACGGGGATGGGAGGAACACGCTGTTCTTGATGGAGCCACCAAGGTGCAGTTACACAAAGCCAGACATAGTGTGTGAGCAAGTGTTAAGTCTTTGGAGAAATGCAGGATTGATTGTGTTCAATATTTTATGTAGATATACACCCTGCAGTGACTCTCCGCCAGCGTACACAGGAGTTATTATGTCTGAACCCAGCACAGGCAGGTCTCAGGCCCCTCAGATCTAGCCAATCTCTGCACTGTCCAGCTGGGTCTGTCCACATCCAGATGCTCATTGCAGAAGTGATCTCCTTCACCACCCCTCCTTACCCTTTGTCTAGTCCCTGGGCAAAAGGTCACCTGGGCATCATCTCTTCCATCCTTTGTTCCTGAACTGACAGAACCAGCTGCCTTATGGGGCCCTCTCTCCTCCACTCTTTGTCCTCCTAGGGCTGTCAGGGTTCCCTCCCTACTCTGACTCTGGGTACAGATGTGGAGGACCAGCATGAAAGAACCCTTAAGCTTATTTTTACTAGCTTAGGTAAGAATTCCCCAAGCACAATCATTTCCTTGTCTTGGACGGTATTGCTGCCACAGTAAGTGATTCAGACAAAAAAAATTCAAGAAAAGGGTCACTTGGAGTCCCTTTTCCCCAAATATTCCCCCAAATCCTTTCACCCCTTTCTGGGAGCTTGAGATAATATACTAACCAATTACTTACAGTGTGAGACAAGACCAAACCCTTTTTTTAGGACACTGAAAATCAATCAGTTCTAAAAAAAATAATTTTATTTAAAGAAAAAGTAAAAGATCACACCTGCAAAAAATCAAGATGGAAGGTAACTTTACAGGGTAATAGAAGATTTAAACACAGAGGATTCCCTTCTAGCTCAGCTTGAAAGTTACTACAAACAGGAATAAACTCCCTCTTGCATATGGAAAAGTCACAACTAAACAAGAGATAATCTAAGCATTTCTGCCCTATACAATTTTGTAATCTTAGATGCTCATTTCAAGTATGTTTCAGGAGAAGGTTTTCCTACTGGCTCTCTCTCTCTCTCTCTCTGTTGTGTGTCCAGCGAACACAAACAAAACCTCTGTGCCCCACACCACATTTGAAAGTATCTCTTTCCTAATTGGTCCTTTGGTCAGGCCAACGCAGGTTATTTATCTTCTTACCCCTTACAGGTAAGGATTCAGTACAGCTGCTCAGGAGAGATTTTAGCTACCTCTAGCTGTATGTTGAACAGGGACAGAACTGGCTGGCTCCTAGATGGGATGGTCCTCTGGGTCACTGCTGCTAAGATCCTCATGTCCAGGCTGGTGTCCAGGGTCCAGGCGCTATGTGACATCACACTTGGCCCTCTGCAACCACAACCCTCCTCTCACCGCTTTGTTACACACCAGCACACAGGGAAATGGAGGTACACGCCATATTCATGCAAAACATAACAAAATCCCCACTTCATCATATCTGTCTTCACTTTGAGTCTGAACTCAGCAGCGGTCATTCAGCCAGTGACCCAGGGAGGTTCAGGTCCTCTCTCCGGACAAACCTCGGCTATAACATTCGTTCTCCGTTTCATATCTCAGCTCCATCCCTAATCCTGGAGGCTCAGACTCCATCTCAAGGACTTGGCGTTGGTCCTTTCATTTGGTGGATCCTGTTGGGATGAGTGTCAGTGTACACAGTAAAGTGGCACCCAAATATTAACCTGCAGCTTAACGGCCCACCCACAGCCAGGCATTGCTTCTCTATGACTGCAGAGTTCTGCTCCATGTAGCAGCCTGGGAGGGAGGAGGGAGGACGTGTTGCGCTCGGAAAGGGGCAGGGCCAGGGCGGGGATTTAGTTTGATGCATCCGTCTGTCAAGAAATCATCATCAATAGCTGTGGTTGTGAAATCCTCATTCTTCATTGATTTGTCCTCTGGTTCCCACTTCCTATTGGTGTATCTGTCTGTCTATTCTCTGGTTCTTTATTGTTCTGTATGTCTGCATAATAAATTTTGCTGGTGTAAATTAATTAAGGTGGTGGGTAGGATTGGTTAGAGTTTTGTTACACTATGTTAGGATTGGTTAGTAAAATTTTAGTATAATGATTTGGTTAGAGGTACAGCTAAAGGTCAATATTCACTATATAAATGGGGTCCAAAAGGAAGTTCTTTGCTCCAGGGACACAGCCCAAGATCAGAGCTCGCCAGACCTCACCTCTGCAATTACAACTGGCAGAAACTGAGTCCTCCAGATGGACCTGATCCTGACTGCCATCAAGAAAAGTCATCTTGTTTATGGTGTGAGCACTGCATGTGGGGGGTGGGATAACTCAGTGGTTTGAGCACTGGCCTGCTAAACCCAGCATTGTGAGTTCAGTCCTTGGGGGGAGGGGGGGCATCTAGGAATCTGAGGCAAAAATCCACCTAGGGATTGATCCTCTTTTGAGCAGGGGGTTGGACTGGATACCTCCTGAGGTCCCTTCCAACCCTGATATTCTATGGTTCTTCTATGATTCTATGTGTAGTGTGTGCAGTCTGTTTTGGGTGATTGTTAATAAATAGAGGATATAGGATATTACTGTGTAAGGCTCTTTCACTGGTAAAAAGTCCTGCAAACCCGCAGGGTTCTGCCCGAGGCCTAGGAAGAGAGTAAGGTGGGTGCTCTACATTGTAAGGTGAGGCCTAGAGCCCTAGGAACACAGTAAGGGCAGGTGCCCTTGAGTGTGTGAGTAATAGAGAATTTTGTGGGGTAACAATTTGGTGGTGAATGCCTGGGCAGCCTAAGGTCTTTTGGACTGAACTGACAGACTCTAACCCAGTAAATAATAGCTGAGTATCCGTGTCTGCTGTCAGGATGGGTCACTACCTATCTGGCAGAGTGCCCTCCTCTTCCCCCGCCCCCAGAGCAACAAGAGAGAAAGTGAATGGAGAAAAGGGACCAGGAGGGGTGGGGACTAGTTGAGGAGCCCCCCCACCTTCCTTGCTAAATGGTTACTGGGTCAAAGTCTGTGCCCACAGGAAGGGGCGGTTCCGTGAGGAAAGCAGGATCGGGCCCAGACAAGCAGGCAGGCAACAGAGAAAACAGGTAGGGAATCCTGAGGTCATAGTGGCAGGAGTAAGAGAAGGAGTAAGTGCAGGCATGGGGAATTCAGATCCCTGGGAGAATACTAGGAAGGGTGATATCTGGGCCGATGGAGGTGTCAGTTTGAGAGATAAGCAAGTGATTTAAGGAAAGAGAGCGAGATGTTAACTCTGCAGAGGCTGGAGGGAATTAAGCAGCTGAACATTGTAAAAATGTTTTGGTTTTTTTAAAGTGTCATAGAAAGAATTTTTGGTTTCTTTTCAACCATTCTGAAGGGGAAATATGCCCTTTTCCAAAGGAAGGTCTGTAAATAAGCCAGACACAGACAATCTGATTGAAGTCATTTGTCTAGGAACAATTTAGTCAAATTCGCTAAAAGAACATAAGGCGTTTCTGTTGGAACATAAGTGCCCCCAAATGTATACAAATGTAATCTATGTACAGCTGTGTAAAGAAGTAGTGTAAGGGGATGTTAAGCAAAAGAGTGTGTGTGTATCTGTGTGCATGTGTGTAAATATATGGTGTAAATCTGTGGAGTGTTTAGGACCTAAACCAACGCTCCTGGTTTGTAAAACTCTGTTTTGTGGGTTTAAGATTAACTTCTTTGTTTTGTTTTTCAATAACACCACTAAATATCCATTTGACGCTTTCATTCAAAGTTGCAAAACTGACAGACACTGTTTGTCAGACACAGGTAACTGGTGTTGTTCGGGTTTGGTATTGAGCATTTAACCCTTAAGGTACCTCAATACTTTCTAAAGTTCAAGATCTTTTTAAAGACCAAAGCGGTGGCTGCAGCAGGGCAGTCAAACCCAGGAGAAAAGGGAAAGATTCTGGATTCATTTTCTGGGAACAAAATAGCAGATAGGAGCTGTAGTAATATAACAAGAAATATTTTTTTTTAAAGACAGCGCCTCTCTAGAGCAGCAGCAGGGGTGAGGTGCACAAAAAATACAACACTCGGAACACTAAGCCTTAAGGTGGATCTGAGTAATCAGACTGTCACTTTGATAAGGGTACATGAAAACTCTGTGAGTACAAAAGAAACAGTTACACCATATGTAAAAATTGATATGGCTAATATAATGTTCTAGAAGTTAAACTATGGAAGGAAGGTGCATTTTTCCCAGGACATGTGCAGTGTATATTGTAGAAGGGGTCAAAGAAATGCAAGCAAAACATGCTACTTAATTAAATCTGGTGGAAGTTGACTGTGTCCCTTTTAAGACAGAATCTCTGAGCTGCTGATAACTTTGAATCCAAACGCAAGCCAGAAAGCCTCTGTGTTAATGCAAATTACCTAACTCATAGAGGAAGGAGAGAACTCTAGCCAGACATGGTCCCCACAGGCCCTGCTGCATGTGCCTCCCTTTTTCCTCTTCCAAATGCAGTCTGGATCTGTGTAGGTTTCCTGTTTTACCAGTTACCTTGCTTTTAAAGTGCGATTTGCGCAGTTTCCTATCTGAAACACAAATAGCAGAAGTTCTCGCTGATGTGAGGTGCTTGTTTAAAGCTATATCACCAATTGTATTTGTGCTTATGAATATGTAATCAATATGTAAGGAGTGACTGAGACAGTATGAGACAGTACGAGTGTAAGAAATCAGTGGCAAGGCTTGAACCAAAATATTACCATGTAAGGGTAGTCCAAGAGTATAGGGGACAATATATAAACCTCCGGCAGTAGCAGCCAACAGAGAGATGTAACCCATGACTGCAAGAACTCGGGACCCGACTGGAAGCAGTGGAGCCCTCCTACAGATGTGAAGGGACTCCAGGGATTCTCATCACTTAGTGGTTTTGATCTCTGGGCAGCTGGAGCCTGATCACCTCCAGTCACCTAAGATTGAAAATAACATCTGAACCTGCAGTCTGCCAGTAGAACGAATGCAATGTGTGAGTGAGTATAATTGTGCGGATAAGGGAAGCAAGTAATAAATCAAGCCCCAATACTACTCGAGTTGGACCTTGGTTTGTGATTATTTCTTGGCTGGTTCCAAGAACGAGTAACCAGAACTGCCCATAAATGGCAGCACAAAGGAGCCTCAGATAAAGGACAGACCTGGTCAGCAAACAAACTATCTGAAACCTAAAGGCTCAAACTCTGACCCTCGAGAGGAAGGAGGGAAAAAAAGGAGTCAAACCTAAGAATAAGAAAGGGACAGATTAACCCTCAGCAGGAAAAAATATTCTTTTTCTGCCTCTGTGCAGTGCTGAAATCTGAAGACAGGTACAAAATGGGTCTGCTTATATGCATGACACTCCTACCTTTTAACTCACCAAAACCCCAAGGGTATAATTAATGATATAACAAGATACCTTGAATAGATTTGAGGCTGATGTTAGTAGTATACTGCTCGATAGCATTCATCACCATGCATTTTTGACAGGTTGCCACGCCCCATTGAGGGCTTATATCCTGCCTTCCCATCCTGTTTCCGTTGGCACAGAAGTTTGGTGCTGTCAGCCATTTTGAAACTGTGTATATGTGTTTGACTAGGGGAAATGTTGTGTGTGTTTTGCTTGGGTACATGGAGTAGTAAACAGGGTACTGGGTACTAAACAGGCTGGCCATAATAAACAGGCTGGCCTTAATAAACTAAGTAAACTGGCCTTTAGTAAACTAAACAGGCTGGCCTTAGTAAATTCATTTTTTTGGCTCTATGGGTTCTTTTTAAACCTATTTTTTTATATTATTTAACTTTTTTCTTAAACTAAACATTTAAAAACAAATATTTCTTTTTTTCTTTAAGTTCTATCTTTCTGTTCTTGAATAACCTTCCTTTACCAACCTCTCTCCTTACTCAGTCACATCCAATCACCTTTCTTTCCTTTTTTCTCTAAACCTTGCCCACACTTTCTTTTTTCATCTTTACACTCTCATTCTCTTCTTTCCACCTTTCTCTCTCCATGTACCCAAGCAAAACACACACAACACTTCCCCTAGTCAAATACACACACACACATTCTCAAAATGGGTGACAGCACCAAACATTGGCTCCAGTGGAAACGGGGTGGGAAGGCAGGACATAAGCCCTCAATGGGGCGTGGCAACCTGTCAAAAATGCATGGTGATGAATGCTATCGAGCAGTATACTACTGATATTGTTAGTATTAAACATTGGGATAAACTTGCTGTTAATAAGCACCCCTGTAACAATGTATAGTGTATAAGATTTTTGGAAAAAACCTTTAAGGCCATATGGTAATGATGCTTCTCAGCTATTACCTGTGAATAAACTTAAAGCTTAGCACAGCAGAAAAAAAACATTACATACCTGGTCTTCTGTATAAAAAGGGAAACTGAGGTACACCACTTCATGAATGTCCTGACTGAACAGTGGGATAATTTCCCCTAAGCCCTTAAAGGATAAAAGCCATTAAACCTGGCCTGCCTACAGAACAAAATACAGGAAAGTATGGGGGTAATTGCAGGCAAAACAGAGCAATCAGCAAGGGTATTTGTAGAAGGAAGGGATATTTTAAGCAATAATCTGCCACCCCAAAGGGGGTAGAAACTTGTTCTTTTTGTCTTTCAGAAAATCAGGAAAAGCTGGTACCAGCTGAAGAGCAACCCAGAATACCCTGAATCTACTGTTGTAACAAAGATAGCGTTTTGTGTTTGTTTTGACTTATGTTGTTTGTCTTGTTGCTAGCATTGTTGTGTATTGTGTTACAAAAGGGAAAATAGTGCATTAGGCAGAAAAAGATTAATATGCATTCTAACTGTATTTACAGAAACCAATGGTGCAGAAAAGCAGAGGTCAAGGAATGCCAGTCTGTTAACAGGGAAACATCTTTATGTGCTAAAAGGCAAATTAAAAGACAAAATATGCATAAGACACAAGGTTTATCTGTTGGTCGGAATGGAAGAATAGACATTAAAAAAATTGAGAAACAAAGTGAAATAGCCAAGGGAAAAAAGGGTATGTGAAATCAATGGGTTCTTGGAGGGGGGGAAATCAGTAATAATTGGCAAATCTTTATCAACTTCCAGCATGCAAGCCCAGATGAATGCACCTGTGTGTTGTATTAAATTAGATGTAAGGCAAGAAAGGCCATTACAACACCTTGCCTGATTACTACAAGGGGCAGTACGGTAAAGGCCCAGTGAAGGTAGACCTGCCTTAATACTATCTCAGTGTGAACTACTGAAGGTTATTGGATATAGCTGGCAGCCAGGAGGGAGGGGTACCCTAAAGAAAAGGCTCCCATGAACTGTATTGAACTGCTTTGGGTAAAACTGGATTACGAGTTGGATGCTACTAACATAGAGGTAATGGCAAACTATTATGCTACAGCTGAAATACAAGAATTGGAAAAGTCCATCCGTGCAGCCTTATCAACATTAGGAATGGGTCAACAATTATTTTCTAAAATGCTGCCAGTATGGCAAGTGAAAGGTGAAAAGAATTTGTTACTGTTAGCAGGGACTATGGAATCAATACAAGAAAATGTGTCCTTTGCATTAGCCTGTATACGGGCCCCGGAAATGAGTCAGCAATTTTGTTTTCCCAGTGAATCTCTTTTTTTTCCTGCATCTAAACCTGGTAATTCCCAAGACCTAGGAAAAAAACGAGCCAAATACTGAGCCCAATACAACGAACAAAGATCCCTTGCCCAGCACTGAGATGCAGCCGCATCTGGAGTGGGGTGCAAGGGCTGTTTATATAAGGACCTCTTGCCTGGCTGGCGCAGCGATGCAGCCACCTCCAGGTAGGGCATCTGTTTAACAGCCACCAAGAGAAACTTCCCCGGCACTTGATTAAAAAGAGTCTGAAACCGAATGGGGATTAACCAGAGGCAGAATGTAACAAACCAAACTAGGGGCCAGCCCAGACACCAGGGTTCCTGCCCCGGATCTTGCCCCAATGACCAGGGTTCTGACCTGATCCGCATGGATCCAGTGCAGCAAGTTATAACCCACTAGACCTGCAGGAATCTGCCCCGGGCTCTCCCCTTCTGCCACTGGCTGGGGACCTATGTCCAAGCAGCCACACCTCAGTGTTCAGTAGGACCCTCTCACTTCCTCTCTGTGGCTCTTGACCCAGCCCCAAACCGGGGCCGACCGGCCGGAGATGCAGCACACTCACCAACTGGAAACTTCCTGTTGTGGAAGATCCACTCAGCAACCAGCCTTCCAGCACAGCCGCCAGGGCCCACACATGGGGGGCAAAGCTGATGTGCCACTGGCCTGGGGCAGAGTGGGTCAGGGTCTGGCTGGGGTGAGAGACTTGAGAGGACCCGGCAATTAGGGCTGGTCCCAATGCACCCATGGGGCAACGTGTTTCTTTTAGTTCTAGGTTTCCCCCAAACCCTTGTGTATCTCAACACCGGGCAAGGAGTCCTTGTATAAACAGACCCCGCGCCCCACCCCAGAGATAGCCCCATTGTAGCACTGGGGAGAGGTCCCTGTGTAAACAGCCCCCAGGAACCAGGTCAGATTCAGCTGCATCTCAGCTCTTAAGTCAACGGACGCTGTTTGTGCTGGGCCATGGAATCCAGCTGTCTCTCCTGATCCAGTCAATGACCTGGGTCCTAGCACAAGGGAATCCCCAGATTCAGTGACCCAGAACCTGGGAGCTATTTGAGGAACCGAGAGACAGAAAACAAACCTCTGCGCTCAATGGACAGGTTCTGATATACTGGTGTCTGCCTGGCTGAGAGATCCTGGTGGAGGAGGGCCCCGGCTCCCACTCCAACTCTCCAGACCCAACCAGTGCCCCACCCTGGGGCAGATCAGAGCCAGTGCCCCCTAGACTGGAAAAGCCCTGTGCCCCATTCCCTCTACCCCCAGCCAGCCCCCCACACGGGGCCGGAAGCCGACTGTCAGTGGGAGCTGCCTGTGTCTGTGACAATCTCCCTCTTGCATCGATTGCACTGAGATCTCCAGCCACTTGAACCACCTTCTGCAACATGTTCTAGGGCCAGATTCATATGCTGGCTTCCCCTTCCTGTCCTGAAATCTCACATCTCACTGCAACCCTCATTCTGACACTCACACCTTCTCCGTCCCAGGCAGGTGTCCTCATGCACCCGACTTTTCTCATTGGAGTTGGAATTCACTAGCCATCCTAACCGGGCATCGGCTGTTCCAGTGCGCTGTTCCCAGCCGCCCCACCCCAGAGGCAGATGCAACTCAGCTCCAGGTGAGTAACCCCTGGGCAATGTCGCTGTGTGGCTGTTCCCCAGCTGCCCCGCCCCGGAGGCAGCTGCATCTCAGCTCGGGGTAAGTGATTAGTGTCTGCAGCATGTACAATACGATAAGAGGTGTGAGCTGCTAGTGTTAAAATATTATAGTGTGACTGGAAAAAGCAGTAATAAAGGGATCGAGCTGGGACAGGGGACAGGTAGCCGGACTCCTGGGTTCAATCCAAGGCTCTGCGAGGGGAGTGGTCGGGGGGGAGCTGGGAGCCAAGACTCCTGGGTTCTGTCCCTGGCTCTGGGAGGGGAGTGGTCGGGGCGGGGAGCTGTGAGCCAGGACTCATGGGTTCTGTCCCTGGCTCTGGGAGGGGAGTGGTGTGTAGAGGGGCTCAGAGCCTGGACTCCTGGGTTCTATTTCCAGCCCCACAAGCAATATGCAGCCTGCCCCATTGCAGGGAAGCCACGGGCAGCCCCAGACACAGGGAGGGGAAGTCAGCAGGATGCTGGTACTGGGGTTTCTGAGACAGCTTGTCCCACCGCCCCCCTCAGCATCCACTTCTGCTTTCACATTCCTGTGCATGCTGCTTCCCTAGGCTCCAAGTCACAAACCCTGGGGGACCCGGGCTGAGGGTCAGAGAGCCAGGTGCCAGGCCCCCCTCTGAAGGTCTAGGGGAGAGTGGAACTAGGGTGGGGGAGGGAACTGGATGGTCTGTGGAGACTGGGGTGCCCCTCAATCCCAATCGACAGCCCCTTCCCATCCCAGCCCCTGGCTCCCTGCCCTCGCAGCTCTGCCAGTGGCCCTCCAGCCTGAGCAGGGTCCTGCCCTAGGGCTCCCCCACCATGGGGACCACACTGGAGCCATGGGCTCAGGGGGACACGTATAGCCTCATATCTCAGCCTCCTTCCCAAGAAGACCTGAAGGCAGCAGAGGGATGGTGGGAAATGGAACTGCTAGGCTTTTCCCCCTTCCCCATAGGGGTGGTTTTGGGGGGCACAGAATGCAGGCATTGCAGAGGGATGGGGATGGCGGCTGGATCTCTCACGGCTGGCCCCAGGACAGCAGAGCCTGTCCCACCCTGCTCTGGCAGGGGATGGTGCATGGCCACAGGGGATCCAGGCTGAGACCCACCCAGCTCACTGCACCAGTGACCAGCCCCAAGCTGCAGAACTCCATCCTTGAAACCCCCTCTGATGGGCTGCCCTGACCACTTGCCCCACCTCCTGGAGAAGGGCAGCCAATCAGGGGTGCTGCAGGAGGGAGGCAGCTCCCCCCTCAGGAGCTGAGAGGAGTTTTTAGGTAGGGGAGGGAAAGGGGGGGCGGCCTGTACCATTTTCATGGGGGTGAGTGGAGCCATTGCCCTGTACTGTTTGCACAGAAGGGGAATGGGGGATGCAGAGGAGTGGCTCATACCATTTTAAAAGGCAAGGAGGGGTGAGGAGTAAATAGTCCACACCATTTTCAAAGGGGAGAGCAGTGAGTGACCCATACCATTCTGACAGCAGTGGAGAGGGGAGCGGGAAAGGAGTGAGTGGCCAATACCATTTTCAAACATGGGGGGAGGAGAGTCACAGCTGCAGGAGGAACAGGGTGGAGTGGGGGTGGAGGAGAAAGCTGTGCGGCAGGGAGGGCAGGATTAGCGCCCCACCCTGGCTGCAGAGGGGCGAGCTGGAAACGGGACCAGACCAGACCAGACCAGGGCTGCGGAAAGGCAGAGGCACTGGAGAGTAAAGGCAGAGGAGCTGGGGAGCTCCAGCCTAGAAAGCCCCAGGTGCAGCCTAGCAGAAGGCCAAGGGGTACTGGGGGTTGCACTGACAGCCCGGGGGCAGGCCAAGACAGCAGGTCCAAACCCTCCTTGCCAGGGATGAGTGGCTGATACTGCAGTCTGCCCCAGAGTGTGGGGCTAGACAGTGACTTGCAGTAGCCATATACTGAGGTGAGGTGAGTTTCCCAGGAAGGGGAGACCCTGAGAAAAAGGGGTTAGTGCCAGGGGGCAGCACCCCAGCTAACAAAGCATTGGGGTCCTGGGAGGGACACGGGGCCAGAGGATGGTGTGGGCACCTTCTGTGAGCCTGAAACAGTAATTGTGCACACACGTCCCCCCTCTCTGCTGCTCCTCCTCCTCTCTCTGCTGCTGAAGAGCAGAGCTGATTTTGATTCCTTTAGGAGGCTAGTTACAGGCTGCTAAGCTGAATTCACTTTCGGCCAATGGTGCCCCAGCACTGGGGCTCCCCTACTGCAAGCTGAAATGACTGAGCGCTGCATTAACTAGCGGGGGAACCTGAAGCTATATTGCTAAGTGGCTGGTGGAGCAGTTTGGACAGGCCTGCGGAACAGCGAGTGGAGCTGAGCAGTTTGCAGAGATGGCTGGAGGAGCGGCTTGTGCTGAAGGCTGCGGCAGAACCCCACAGAGAGGCGGGGCAGTCGGGCCCAGACCACGTAAGGTGCCCCTTAACACCCTGTGTACCCCCCACCCCCATTTCCACCCAGGCTAGGGGGGTAAAACTCTGCCGATGAACTGCACTGACCAGGGCCAGAGACTTTTCGGACTGTGTGATTCTTGGATCGCTGGACTCAAGAGACTTTTGGGGTGTTGGACTCAAGAACCCAAGGGAAAGGACATGGCCCAATTTATCTTAGAATATCAGGGCTGGAAGGGACCTCAGGAGGTCATTTAGTCCACCCCCTGCTCAAAGCAAGACCAATCCCCAGATTTTTACCTCAGTTCCCTAAATGGCCCCCTCAAGGATTGAATTCACAACCCTGAGTTTAGCAGGCCAATGCTCAAACTACTGAGCTGGGGTGGGTCTTTACTCATGGTTTGGTCTATGAACCCTAGTTGTGGTGGTTTCCCAGTTTAATGCTGATGTCGTTTATCTCATGTTGTTAAACATTTTCTGCTATACCGAGACTCGGTGCTTGCGAGAGGGGGAGTATTGCCTCTTCGAGGCGCCCGGGGGTGTGTGTAAGATTTTCCCAGGTCACTGGGTGGGGGCTCGAGCTGGTTTTGTGTTATGTTGTTGGGAGGCGACCCCTATGTAGTGAACCCGGCCCTTGCTACTGTCAACTCAGCCTGGCAGAAGGGTTACACTTGTGTTAAGCCAAGCTGGTCGCCTGCCATATTTCCTGTTCTTACTACACATCAGTGCACATACCTGTTCCAGCCTCTCTCCTCTCCCTGGGCTTTGGAACCCACATCCCTTGCCCAGTTTGGGGGCCTTCCCCCCACTCATGCGGCCCCTCACATCTGGGGGAGTTGCCCCACCCCGACAAGAATCTGTTGCTCTCAGAATCTCTCCACCACCCAAATGTCTCCCCATTGACCACCCCTATCTGCTCTTACTGGGGGCCAGAGCCCCAGGGTGCAAGCAGACATGATGTGCACTGGGCTCGGAGGGGACTCATCTGCACCCTCCCTCCCCTGGCCAGCTCTGCCCCCGGGGTAGTGGGTGGTTGCTTCCTCCCCCGGCTAGTCACAGCTCATTCTGTGAGCCAGTTATCCACTGGCTCCTATCTGCCACGTTAACCCTTTGAGTTTCTCCTGGGCCAAGATTTCCTGTGTCTCTGGGCCCTGCCCCGCTGCCTGCAGTGACCACATCTCTGGTTTCTGACGTGTCCTGGAGACATCCGGCCCTTCGGCCTCTCCTCCACCTCCATCTCTACCCTGCAGTGAGTCTCAGCCATTGTAACACAGGAGGTTTATTGAATGTCTGAACCCGCTACAGGAAGTTCTCAAGGTCCTTGGGCCTGGCCAGTCTCAGCACCGTCCAGCTGGGTCTGATCCCATCCAGGTAGCTCAGGCCCCTCTTTGTCCCCAGTCCAGAAGCGACCTCCTTCCAGCCAAGCCCCCCATATCCCCTCCCCCACCAGTCCCTCTTCCACCCTCTGTCTTCGATCCCAGGTGAACAGATCACCTGGGCCCCCTCTCTTCCATCCTTTGTCCTCACTGGCCAGAACCGGCTGGCTCCTATGATGGGCTGGGACTCTGGGCCACTGGTTGCTACATTCCAGAATGTCCAAGCTGGTGTCTGGGGTCCCTGCTGCCTGGTGAGGTCACACCTCACCCTCTGCAAACACAGTCCCCCTCTCCCACCAGCTCGTTCCGCACGCAGTACACAGGGAAACTGAGGCAAATCCAGTATTCATCAAAACACTCACGAAATCCCCCACTTGGTCACAGGTTGTTTTTTAAAATAAAAGTTTTGTGCAAATGTTCCCTTTCCTAAAAACCAATCACAGGATTTTTTGGTTTTTAGAAAGGCTTCACTGAGATCTTGGCCATTTAAAACTAATGATCACTGGAAAAAATTCACTGGCTAGGAATTTTTCACAAAAAATATTCCACATTTTTCAATTCCCCCCCGCCCCATGTTTTAAAATATCTTCAGGACATAGAAAGAAACAGACATTGAAATTATTTAGACAGAGAGAGGGGGTGAATGGGGATGGATAGATTACTGGTAATTAACCCTTGCCCTCCCGTGTCAGTAAGAGATGGATCCCAGTCACCGTAATCTCCATGTTATCAGCCATGTCAGGTTTTGAACTCAACCCAGATGTTCTAAGGTTTCCCGGTTTTTCCTGCATCTGAACCTGGTAATTGCCAAGACCCAAGAAAAACACATGAGTCAAATAATGAGCTCAATGCAATGCACAAAGATCCCTTGCCCAGAGCTGAGATGAGGCTGCCTCTGGGGTGGAGCGCAGGGGCTATTTATACAGGGACCCCCTTGCCCAGTGCTGAGATGAGGCCACCTCTGAGGGTGGAATGTGGGGGTGTTTATATAAGGATCCCTTGCCCGGCTGGTGCTGAAATGCAGCCACCTCCATGTGGGGCATCTGTTTAACAGCCACTGAGGGAAACCTCCCAGGCAGCTGATTAGAAAGTCTGAAACCAGAAACTCGCTGACTGGAAACTTCCTGTTATGCAAGATCCGCTTAACAACCAGCTTCCCAGCACAGCTGCCAGCGCCCACAAGCAGGGGGGCAAAGCTGAGTGGCCTGGGGCAGAGCAGGCCAGGGTCTGGCTGGGGTGGGAGACTCGGGAGGACCTGGCCGTCGGGCCTGGTGCCAATGCCCCTGTGTTTCTTTTAGTTCTAGGTTTCTCCCAAACCCTTGCGTATCTCCACACCGGGCAAGGAGTCCTTGTATAAACAGCCCCCATGCTCCACCGCAGAGGCAGCCACATCTCAGCACTGGGGAGAGGTCCCTGTGTAAACAGCCCCCAGGCCAGATTCTCTGCGTCTCAGCTCTTAAGTCGAAGGACGGAGTCTGTGGCGGGTGGTAAAATCCAGCTGCATGTCCTAATCCAGCCGATGGCGCAGGTCCCATCACAAGGGAATCCCCAGACTCAGTGACCTGGTACCTGGGAGGCTTTTGAGGAACCGAGAGACAGAAAACAAACACTGAGTTCAGTGGACCGGCTCTGATCTGCCGGCATCTCCTTTGCTGAGAGACTCTAGAGGGGAAGGACCCCGGTCCCATTCCCAGAGCCAGCCAGTGCCCCACCCTGGGGCAGATTAGAGCCGGTGTCCCTAGAGGGGAAAGACCCCATGCCCCATTCCCCCCTCCGATAGCCAGTTTCCCCTACTCCCTCTCCGCGGTGGGGCCGGAAGCCGGCTGTCAGTGGGAGCTGCCTGTATCTGTGACAATCTCCCGCTTGCGTCAATGGCACCAAGATCTCCAGCTACTGGAACCAGCTTTTGCAAGATGTTCTAGGGCCAGATTTCATTGCTGACTTCCTCTTCCTGTCTTGAAATCTCACATCTCGCCCCAGCCCTCGCCCTGACACTTGTACCCGCTCCCTGCCAGGCAGGTCTCCTCATGCACCCGGTTCTTCCCATTGGAGTCGGGATTCACTAGCCGTCCTAGCCGGGTATCTGCTGTTCCAGTGCGCTGTTCCCAACCGCTCCACCCCAGAGACGGCTGCATCTCAGCTCGGGGTGAGTGATTAGCGTCTGCAGCATGTACAATACAATACGAGGTGTCAGCTGCTAACGTTAAAACATTGTTGTGTCACTGGAAAAAGCAGTAATAAAGGGATCGAGCTGGAACAGGGGACAGGTAGCCGGACTCCTGGGTTCAATCGAAGGCTCTGGGAGGGGAGTGGTCGGGGTGGGGGGGCTGGGAGCCAGGACTCCTGGGTTCTGTCCCTGGCTCTGGGAGGGGAGTGGTGTGTAGAGGGGCTCAGAGTCTGGACTCCTGGGTTCTATTTCCAGCCCCACAAGCAATATGCAGCCTGCCCTGTTGCAGGGAAGCCGCAGGCAGCCCCAGTCAGAGGGAGGGAAGTCAGCGGGATTCTGGTGCTGGGGTTTCTGAGAGAGCATCTCCCCACAACCCCCTCCTGTCTGCACCAACTTCTGCTTTCACATTGCTGTGCATGCTGCTTCCCCAGGCTCCGAGTCACAAACCCTGGGGAACCTGAGCTGCAGGGTCGGAGAGCCAGGCACTGGGACCCTCTCTGCAGGTCTAGGGGTGAGTGGAAATGTGTGTGGGGGGAACTAAGAGGTCAGTGGAGACTGGGCTGCTCCTCAGTCCCGACCTGCAGCCCCTTGCTATGCCAGCCCTGGGCTCCCTGCTCTCACAGCTCTTCTGGTGCCCCTTCAGCCCGAGCAGGGTCCCGCCCCAGGGATCCCCCATCATGAGGACCACACTGGAGGTGTCAGCTCCAGGGCCCACGTACAGCAGGGGTTTCCCCAGCTCCCATCTCTCAGCCTCCTTCCCGAGAACACCTGAGGGTAGCAGAGGGATGGTGGGAAATGGAACTGCTGGGAGTTTCCCCTTCCTCATGGGGTGGATTTGGGGGGCAGGGAGGGCAGGCACTGCAGAGGGGGCAGTTATAGATGGAAACTTCTCTCCCAACCTCCAGCTGTGCTCACCCCATTGCTCCCCATGGAGCCGTGTGGGGCACAGACCCCTTGGGGCTCCCAGACACTGCACACAGGCAGGGCAGCCCCCCAGGGATGGGGGTGGAGGTTGGATCTCTCGAGGCTGGTCCATGCCCCTCCTGGAGAAGGGCAGGCAATCAGGGGTGCTGCAGGAGGGAGGCAGCTCCTCCCTCAGGAGCTGAGAGGAGATTTTAGGTAGAGGAGGGAAAGGGGGGAGTGCCTCGTGATAAAGGAGGCTATTGATATAATCGACATCACAGAAATTTGGTGGCTTGAGAACAATCAATGGGACACAATTATTCTGGGGTATAAAATATATCGGAAGGACAGAACAGCTCATGTGGGGGGAGAGGAGGGGAGTGGCGCTATATGTGAAGGCAAATGTAGAATCAAATGAAGTAAAAATCTTAAGTGAATCCACATGTTCCATAGAATCTCTATGGATAAAAATTTCATGCTCTAATAAGAATATGACATTAGGGATCCGTTATCGATCACCTGACCAGAACAGTGATAGTGATGATGAAATGCCAAGGGAGATTAGAGAGGCTATCAAAATTAAGAACTCAATAATAGTGGGGGGGGGTTCAATTATCCCTGTATTGACTGGGAACGTGTCACCTCAGGACGAAATGCAGAGACAAAATTTCTCGATACCTTAAATGACTGCTTCATGGAGCAGCTGGTACAGGAACCCACAAGGGGAGAGGCAACTCTAGATTTAGTCCTGAGTGGAGCGCAGGAGCCACTTGGAAATAGTGACCATAATATAAGAACATTTATCATGGCTGTGGTGGGAAAAACATCTCAACAGCCCAACACTGTGGGATTTAATTTCAAAACGGGGAACTACGCAAAAATGAAGGGATTAGTTAAACAGAAATTAAAAGGTACAGTGACTAGAGTGAAATCCCTGCAAGCTGCATGGATGCTTTTTAAAGACACCATAATAGAGGCCCAACTTCAATATATACCCCAAATTAAGAAACATGGTAAAAGAACTAAAAAAGAGCCACCATGGCTTAACAACCTTGTAAAAGAAGCAGTGAGAGATAAAAAGTCTTCCTTTATAAAGTGGAAGTCAAATCCTAGCAAGGTAAATAGAAAGGAGCATAAACATGCCAAATTAAGTGCAAGAGTGTAATAAGAAAAGCCAGAGAGGAGTTTGAAGAACGGCTAGCCAAAAACTCCAAAGGTAATAACAAAATGTTTTTGAAGTACATCAGAAGCAGGAAGCCTGCTAAACAACCAGTGGGGGGCCTGAGATGAGATAAAAAGGAGCGCTTAAAGACGATAAAGTCATTGCGGAGAAACTAAATGGATCTTTTGCTTGCAGTCTTCACGGCTGAGGAGTCAGGGAGATCCAAACCTGAGCCAGTTTTGTAGGTGCCAAATCTGAGGAACTGTTCGCAGATTGAAAGTGTCACAAGAGGAGGTTTTGGAATTAATTGATAAACTCAACATAACAGAGTACCGGACCAGATGGCATTCACCAAGAGTTCTGAAGAACTCAAATGTGAAATTGCGGAACTATTTAACTAGGTTTGTAACCGCTCTTTAAATCAGCTTCTTACCATGACTGGAAGTATGCTAATGTAACCCGATATTTAAAACGTCTCTAGAGGTGATCCCCGGCAATTACAGATCGGTAAGTCTTAACAGTCTGTACCGGCAAATAGTAGAACAATTTAGAATAAAGTCAGACCACATAGCAGAAATAAATTGTTGGCAAAAGTCAACATGGTTCTGTAAAGGAATCGTCTTACTAATCTATTAAGGTTCTATGAAGGGGTCAACAAACATGTGGACAAGGGGATCCAGGACATAGTGTACTTAGATTTCCAGAAAGCTTTTGACAAGGTCCCTCACAAGGCTCTTACGTAAATTAAGTTGTCATGGGATAAAAGGAAGGTCCTTTCATGATTGAGAACTGGTTAAAAGACAGAGAACAAGAGTAGGATAATGGTAATCTCAGAATGGAGAGAGGTAACTAGTGGTGTTCCCCAAGGGTCAGTCCTAGGACATCTATTCAATGATTCATGATGATCTGGAAACAAGAGGGTAAACAGTGGTGACAAGTTTGCAGATGATACAACTGCTCAGATAGTTAAGAACAAACAGATTGTGAAGAACTTCAAAAGATCTCACGAAACAGTGATTGGCAAGAAAATGGCAATGACGTTTATGGGATAAATGTAAAGTAATGCACATTGGAAAAAATAAGCCCAACTATACATACAATATGATGGAGGCTAATTTGCTACACTAATCAGGAAAAAGATGCGATCATCGTGGATAGTTCTCTGAAGATGTCCACGCATGTGCAGAGCGTCAAAAAGCAACAGATGTTAGGAATGATTAAAAGGGGATAGAGAATAAGCTGAGAAATATTATTGCCCTTATATAATCCATGGTACGCCCACACTCGAATCTGTGACAAGATGTGGTCTCCTCACCTCAAAAGACATTCTAGCACTAGAAAAGGTTCAGAAAGGCAACTAAAATGATTAGGTTGGAGAGGGTCTATATAGAGGAGAGGATTAAAGAGGCTAGACTCTCAGCTGGGAAAAGGAGACTAAGGGGCGATAAGAACAGAGTGTATAAATCATGAGTGATGTGAGGAAAGTGACTAAGGAAAGTTATTTACTTATCCATATATAAAGAACAGGGGTCACCAATGAAATTAATAGGCAGTAGGTTTAAAACAAATAAAGGAAGTTCTTCTTCACACAGCGAACAGTCACTTGTGGAACTCCTTGCCTGAGGAGTTGTGAAGCTGGGACTAATAACGCGTTTAAAAGAGAACTGTATAAATTCATGTGTTAAGTCATTAATGGCTATTAGCCAGTCTGGGTAAGGAATGTGTCCTAGCCTCTGTTTCAGGGGAGGAGATGGATGCAGAGGAAAGATCACTTGATCATCGCTGTTAGGTTACTCCTCGTGGGCACCTGGCAGTGGCCACTGTCGGTCAGACGATACTTGGGCGGATGACATTTGGTCTACCCAGACGACGTCCTTATGAACCATTTTCATGTGGTTGCGAAGAGACATGCCCGTATCATTTGTACGAAAGGGAATGCGAATAGGGGAGTGGCTCGACCATTTTCAAATGGAAAGGAGAGGGTGAGGAGTAAAGTGTCCAAAAATTTTTCAGGGGAGGAGGGAAAGAGTGAATGGCCCATACCATTCTCATAAGTGAGGAAGAGGAAGAGGGAGTGGCTCAAACCATATTAACAGGTGAGAAGAGAAGGTGTGTGTGGCCAATACCATTTTCACATGTGTCAAGGTTCCCTCCCCACTCTGAACTCTGGGGTACAGATGTGGGGACCCCAATGAAAGACCCCTATGCTTATTTTTACCAGCTTAGGTTAAAAGCTTCCCCAAGGCACAAATCCTTCCCTTGTCCGTGGATGGTATTGCAGCCACCACCAAGTGATTTAGATAAAAGTTCAGGAAAAGGGCCACTTGGAGTCTCTTGTTCCCCAAATATTCCCCCAAGAGCCTTCATCCCCTTTCCTGGGAGGCTTGAGAATAATGTGAGTACCGACCAGACCCTTTCTCCCTAGGACACTGAAAATCAAACGGGTTCTTACAGGAAGAACTTTAAAGAAAAAGTAAAAGAATCACATCTGCAAAATCAGGATGGAAGGTAACTTTACAGGGTAATAAAAAGATTTAAACACAGAAGATTCCCCTCTAGGCTCAGCTTCAGAGATCCAAAAACAGGAATAAAACTCCCTCTTAACACAGGGAAAATTCACAAGCTAAAACAAAAGATAATCCAGCGCATTTCCTTGCCCTTACTTACAATTTCTCTAATTTTAGATGTGTCATTTCAGGTATGTTTTCAGGAGATGTTTTACCTGCTTGGTCCCTCTCTCCGGGAACAAACAAAGAGAGCACAAACAAAACCTCTCCCTGCCCCACCAGATTTGAATGTATCTTCTTTCCTTATGGTCCTTTTGGTCAGGTACCAACCAGCTTATTTGAGTTTCTTAACTCCTTACAGGTAAAGTGATTCTGTATCTCTGGCCAAGAGGGATTTATGTTACTGCATACATAAAGGTTGATACCCTTCCATTTATATGTGAGTAGTGGGGAGGAGGGAGTGGCTCCTACCATTCTCAGAAAAGTGGGGACGGGGGAGTGACCAGTGCTACTTTCATGGGGGGAGGGATAGCTCAGAGGTTTGAGCATTGGCCTGCTAAACCCAGGGTTGTGAATTCAATCCTTGAGGGGACCACTTAGGGTTCTGGGGCAAAATCAGTACTTGGTCCTGCTAGTGAAGGCAGGAGGCTGGACTTGATGACCCTTTGGGGTTCCTTCCAGTTCTAAGAAATAGGTATATCTCCATTCAAATAAAAAAAGGAGGGGAGGAGAGTCCCAGCTGCAGGAGAAGCAGGTTGCAATGAGGGTGGGGGAGACAGATCTGGGGCAGGGATGACAGCATTAGTGCCCCATCCTGACTGCAGAGGGGGGAGACATCAGCTCTCTGCATCCTCCCCTCCTAGGACACTTTACCCACCTATGGGCCATCCAGCTCCCCTGGGTCCACACAGAACAAAGCCACTCAACACACAGGGGCAACAAGAGCACCCATGGGGCAGCAGTGAGAGGGATAAGATAACGGGTCCCAAACAACAGGGCGTGTGGAGACAAAGCATAAATCTGTGGATTTTAAAAGCCAATCTCAGGATTCTTAAAGAAAACCTCAGGATTTATTAGTGAAATTCAAGCAGGGGCAGGGACTTATGTTCACATTAAATCTCAGGATTTTTTAGCAAATCCTAGAATCACAGACCCACAGGGTGAGAAGGGACCGCAGGTGTCACCCAGTCCAACCCCTGCCAAGATGCAGGATTGGTTGGATCTAACCCATCCCAGACAGATGCTGTCCAGCCTCATCTTGAAACCCTCCAGTGAAGGAGCTTCCATGACCTCCCTCGGCGTCTGGTCCATTGTCCGACTGTTCACACAGCTGGGGAGTTTTCCCTGAGATTAAATCTCAGGGAACTGTTCTGCTGTAGTTTGAATCCATTGCCCCTTGTCCTGCCCTCTGGGGTGAGAGAGAACAACTTTCTCCAGCTTCTCTATGGCAGCCTTTGAAGTATTTGAAAACCGCAATCATGTCCCCCTCCTCATCTCTTTTTCCAAACTAACCATACTCAGTTCCTTCAGGCTGTGTCCCTAGGGCTTCCATTCTATCCCTTTGATCGTCTTCATCCCTCATCTCTGGATCCTTTCCGCTTTCTCTGCATCCTTTCTATACATTGGTGACCAAAACTGGACACAGTCCCCAGCTGAGGCCTAGCCAGCGCTGAGTAAAGCAGTACTGTCACCTCCCGTGACTTGTATGCTTTGCCTCTGTTAATGCAACCTGACATTGCATTTGTTTTTTTGAAACAGCATCACATTGCTGACTCCTGTCGAGGTTATGATCCACTCCAACTCCCAGCTCCTTCTCAGCTGTGCTGTTGCCAAGCCAGTTCTTCCCCATCCTGTATTTGTGCATTTGGTTTTTCTTCCCTAAGTGGAGCACCTTCCCTTTGTCTTTCTTGAATTTCATTGTGTCATCTTCAGTCCACTTCTGCAATTTATCGAGGTCCCTCTGATTTTTAGCTTCATCCTCCAAAGTGTTGGCAACTCCCCCACTAGGTTTGTGTCCTCTGCAGATCTGATCAGTCTGCTCCCTAGTCCTACATCCAGGTCATTGATAAAGACGTTAAACAACACGGGACCCAGACCAGATCCCTGTGGGACTTCAGTTGAGACCTCCCTCCAATCCCACATCATTCCATTAACAGTTATTCATTTATTGCAGTTGTTTAACCAGTTATGTAGCCACTTAATGGTAGTTCCACCAAGCCCACATTTCTCCATAAGAATGGCCGTACCGGTCAGACCAAAGGACAATCTATCTCAGTGTCCTGTCTCCCGACAGTGGCCAATGCCAGGTCCCCAGGGGGAATAAACAGAACAGGGAATCATCAAGTGATCCATCCCCTGTCTCTCATTCCTAGCTTGTGGCAAACACAGACTAAGGAGACCATCGCTACCCATCGTGGCTAATAGCCATTGATGGACCTTGTTACCAGCTTTGCCTGTTACCTTGGGGTACGCTCATTTCTTAGGGTTACTCTTCTGGGGTGGGAGGCGGGAGTTCTGTACTTCTATCAATGTGCTGCTTGTGTCACGTGTGTTCTCATATGGAGCTCTACGTTCCCCTTCTGCAAGTTCCCTCTGTCACGGAGTTTGGGGGAGACAAGGCCCCACACCCCCAGCTTCCTGTGATTCACCGTGACTCTCAGCCAGCCTGTGAGGGTTCCTTCCCCACTCTGAACTCTAGGGTACAGATGTGGGGACACGCATAAAAGCCCCCTAAGCTTATTTCTTCCAGCTTAGGTTAAAACCTGGTATTCTGCCACCACCGAGTGATTTAACAAGAAACAGGGAAAGGATCAGTTGGAGTTCCTCTTCTTCCCCCAAAATATCCTCCCAAGCCCTTACACCCCCTTTCCTGGGGAGGCTTGAGAATAATATCCTCACCAATTGGTTACAAAGTGATCAAAGATCCAAACCCCTGGGCCTTTGGACAATGGAAAAATCAGTCAAGTGGCTAAAAGAAGGATTTTATTAAAAAGAAAAGATAAAAATCATCTCTGTAAAATCAGGATGGAAATAACTTTACAGGGTAATCAGATTCAAAGAGCCCAGAGGAACCCCCTCTAGACTTAGGTTCAAAGTTACAGCAAAACAGGGATAAATTCTCTAGCAAAAGGAACATTGACAAGTTGAGAAAACAAAGATAAACTAACACACCTTGCCTGGCTGTTACTTACAAGTTTGAAATATGAGAGACTTGTGCAGGAAGATTTGGAGAGTATGGATTGATGTCTGGTCCCTCTTAGTCCCAAAAGCGAACCACCCCCAAAACAAAAAGCACAAACCAAAGCCTCCCCACCCTAGCCAATATTTGAAAGTATCTTGTCCCCTTATTGGTCCTTTGGGTCAGGTGTCAGACAGGTTACCTGAGCTTCTTAACCCTGTACAAGTAAAAGGATGTTGGTGCCTCTGGCCAGGAGGAATTTTATAGTATTGTACATGGGAGGGCTGCTCCCTTCCCTTTATAGTTATGACATGCCCCCCAAATCACAGATAGTGTTTGACAGCCAGTTCCACGCTGACTGTGATTTCTTCCTGGAGCTGGAGGAGAAAACAGAGTTAATAAAACACATGCACCTTTAGACATACTACTGATTATATAAAAACTAACAATATGTCCCACATTCCAAGAACAATTTTTAACCAGTTGATTCTGGGAAACTTTCACGGGAGAGTGCAACAGCCACTTTGTTAGAAGCTCCTGAAATGTGTTGTATTTCAAAATCGAAATGTTGGAGAGCAAAACTCCACCGAAGAAGTTTTTGGTATTCCCCTTGGTGGTATGAAGCCACTTCAGTGCAGCATGGTCGGTTTGTAGTTGCAAACGCTGTCCCCAATTGTATGAGCATAACTTTTCCAGCACGTACACAAAGCCGTAGCATTCCTTTTCGCTGATTGACCAGTGGCTTTCCCTCTTGGACAGTTTCTTGCTGAGAAACACGACAGGATGGAATTCTTGATCCGGTCCTTCCTGCATTAAAACTGCTCCCACACCATGCTCGGACGCATCTGTGGTTACTAGGAACGGTTCGTCAAAGTCTGAGGCCCTTAGCACAGGGTCAGACATGAGTGTCGCTTTTAGCTGGTTAAAGGCCTACTGACACTCATCAGTCCACTGAACTGCATTTGGCTGTGTCTTTTTGGTCAGGTCTGTCAGTGGGGCGATGATTTGGCTGTAGTGTGATACAAATTGCTTGTAGTATCCAGCCAAGCCTAAGAAGGATTGGAGCTGTTTCTTTGACTATGGGACAGGCCACTTTTGGATAGCATCCACTTTGGCCTGTAGGGGGTTAATAGTTCCTTGACCTCCTTGGTGTCCAAGATACGTCACTCTGTTTAGGCCTATTTGACACTTTTTAGCCTTAACAGTTAGTCCTGCCTGCCTGATGCACTGGAAGACTTTTTGCAGATGTTCCAGGTGTTCTGCCCATGAATGAGAAAATATGGCCACATCTTCAAGGTAGGCGACTGCAGATTCTCCCAATCCCGCTAGGAGATCATTTACAAGTTTTTGAAAGGTGGCGGGTGCATTTCGCAGCCCGAAAGGAGCACATTAAATTCATACACTCCTGCCTGGGTGATGAAGGCTGACTTTTCCTTGGCGGGTTCATCTAGCAGTACCTGCCAGAACCCCTTGGTTAAGTCAAAGGTAGAGACGAACTGGACACGTCCCAATTTCTCCAATAGCTCGTCTGTGCCTGGCATTGGATAGTTGTCTGAAGAGTTACAACATTTAGGTTACAGTAGTCCATGCAAAAATGTATTTCCCCATCTGGTTTGGGATCTAGAACCACTGGAGAGGCCCATGCACTGTCAGAGGGGAGGATTACACCCATCTGTAGCATATTCTGGATCTCCCATTTTATAGCAGTTTTAGCTTGAGGAGACACCCAGTGAGGTTGGGCTCTAATTGGGTGAGCATTACCTGTGTCAATGGACTGCTATGCTCGTTTGGTCCGTCCTGGGGTGGCTGAGAACATCAGCGCGAAGCTAGTGCACAGCTCCTTGATCTGCTGTTGCTGCATACGTCCAAGGGTCATGGAGAGGTTCACCTCTTCCGCACCACCGTCACTTTTTTTGTTGTAGTAGACACCTTCAGGCCACTCAGCATCATCTCCTCCCAGGAGACAGACTGTCGGCCATTGTCTGTGCAGACAATATCACAGAGGCCTTCCTGGGCTCTGCAACAATCATACACCCTGATCCCTCCACCTAGATACCTAAGAAATGCATAGGGGAAACTGAGGCACCCACACAGTATTCAGAGAAAACATTAAGAACATTTCCACTTTGTCACACCCTCCCAATGGAGGGATCCTGTAGGACCTAGGTTCCCCCGGGCTGGGTTCTTCCAGCCCCAGAATCAGATGAACACACACACAAACACACACTTTAACAGAGCGCTTCTGAGAGGACCAGGTTAATCAGGGCTCCCAAGCTGACCCCTTAGATGTCCCTAGGTCAGTGGGCTGGGTCGAGCAGCACCTCCAAGCTGTCACCCTCATAGGCCATGGGCACCGCACCACAATAGCGTACGCCTGAACAGGCTGGGTCGAGCAGCAGTTTCAATCTCCCACCCTCATATGCCCCTGGACTCAGCACATCCCTATCCTCGCTTCCATGTTACAATTGTGCTTGGAGTAACCCACTTGATGAGCAAACCCCGCAGGATTTATGGGTGCTGCAGGGATCTTTTAGCTTAGGCGTAGGCACCAACTTTCTTGGCGCCGGTAGCTGCCCGTGCCCCCACTTGCCCCTTTCCCCACCCCTGGCCCCGCCCCAACTCCACCCCATCCCCGCCCTTGGCCCTGGCCCCATTGCAACCCCATCACCAAAGTCCCAGCCCAGCCCTGCCTCTTCCCCCAGCGTGCCGCTTTCATCCCTTTCCCTCTTCCTCCTTGCCCCACAAATCAGCTGTTTCACAGCGCAAGCACTGGGAGGGAGGGGGGAGAAGCAGGACGCGGTGGCACGCTCGCAGAGGAGGAGAAGGAAGTGAGATGGAGCAGGGTAGGGGGACGGGGCAGGCCACAGGGAGCTGCCAGAACGAATGAGGAAACCAAAAAACACCCACGAGAGAGAAAGAGAGAGAGAGAAAGATGGGTTCTCACCACTCCGTGAAGCTTGACTCAATCGGGGTTCCCAGATAGTGGTGGTAGCTGAGAGTCTGGGGTGCTGAAGACAGGCAGAGCCCCCGGTATGATCACTCAGGAGATGAAATTCCAGTGGAACTGATGCAGATTTTGATCCAGGCATCAGAACACTTCCTTGAGCATGGGAAGGGGTTTTTGTAGAGAAACAGTGGTTCGAAGGAGAACACTAGATTTGTCGATATGTAAACACTGGAGATACCAACGTTGTTTTGTTCAGGCTGGACATGGGAACTGATCACTTCTGGTTTGGGGCGGTGTTCCTTGGAGGGAGCTCACAATGCAATTAGGGAGCTTCACTATTTTGGATACCAGTCAAGGATTCGTTACTAGAACTGGTCTGATAACTGCTGAGCTGAGTGTGTGCGGGCGGGTTCATTGACATCTGGAGCAGAGATCCCCCATCATGCACTGCTTCCCGGCTTTTCTGGTCCCAGAGTTCCATGCAGTTCTTGCCTTGGAATCTCTGTTCTCCATTCTGTCTGCTAATGGAGATGCCTCCTTGTCCCATCTTCAATGCAAATGAGGCTAGGGGAGTTTCCTTAATCCTGTCACTCTTATCTCAGGGGCTTAGGGGTGTCTCCCAAGGCCTTTCCACTTTTTGTCAGTCCTTCTTCTTATACAGATTTGGTTCAAGCAGAGGTGTATGTGGGGGGTCTTTCATGAGTCAGACAGGCTGGGTATTGCACCCTGGTTCCCCAAGAACACAGAGCTGCTAGGTAACAACATATTGTCCATGAATTTATCCAGTTCTTTTTTGAACCCTGTTATACTTTTGGCCTTCACAACATCCTCTGGCAAGGAGTTCCTCAGATTGACTGTGCGTTGTGTGGAGAAATACTTCCTTTTGTTTGTTTTAAACCTGCTGCCTGTTAATTTCATTTAGAGACTCCTAGTTCTTGTGGTATGAGAAGGAGTAAATAACACTTCCTGATTTACTTTCTCCACACCAGTCATGATTTTCTAGACCTCACTCATATCCCTCCTTAGTCGTCTCCTTTCCAAGCTGAACAGTCCCAGTCTTAGTAATCTCTCCTGAGCTGGTCGCCCGCTCACATGTTGTTTTTTTCTGGGAAGACTGAAGCAAAGCAGGCACTGAGCAGCGCTGCCTTCCCACCATCTTCAGCTCGGGATTTTCATCTCATGATTCTTAGAGAAAATCTCAGGGTTTTTTTGCCAATATAAGGATTTTTTTAGCCCACGATCTCTCAGGATCATCTAGTGATTGGGGGGGGGTCACTACAGTGCCAGCAGCCACAGATCAGCCCCCCACAGAGCCCAGCAGCACGGATGGTCCCCAAGGCAGATCTGTCCCCCACTCCCATACAGCCTCCACTCTCACACTTCCCAACCCCCCGTCTGTCTCTAGGTCTGTCCCAGCCCAAACCACAGACATGGGCAGAGCCCTGCCACCACAGCAGGATGCAAGGGAATGGGAGCTCTGGGCTCAGGGCCCCCCCTGGAGAACAGAGGGTCCTGCCCCCCATGCAGCCACTCTGAGGGTCCTGATCCTCGCCCTGCTCTGGAGGGGTAAGTAAGAAGCACCTGCAGCCCCAGTGCAGGGGGAAGGGCAGAACCTGCGCTAAGCGGGGCCAGGTCTGTCCCAGGACTTGGAAGGGAGACTGGGGAGAGGGGGAGGGGAACCCAGTGCCCCGGTGTGGTGCTAGGGGGTGTTGAGTGACAGGGAGCGGGCAGGGGGCTTGATGTACGGAAGGCTGGAAACTAAATGGAGTGAGATTTGGTCAGGAACCCAGGGCTGGGTTCTCGGGGGGCTGCAGGTCGGGAGTGAGGGGCATTGACAGAGCTGTGGGGGGAGTTCAGGCTTGGTCTCTGCTCTCTATGGGTCCCACTTCGATCCCTCCCCATCCCCTGCAGGATCCCTGGCCCAACAGCCTCGATTTACCCTGACAGTGCCACAGTCGGTGTCAGTGCAGGAGGGTCTCTGCGTTCTCGTCCCCTGCACCTTCATGTACCCAACCTGGTACAACACCAACAATCCCTGGTCCCAGCTCTACAGATACTGGTACAAGGATCAGGCTAACGTGGGCTCTGATCTGCTCGTGGCCAGCACTGACCCCAGCCAGGAAGTATCACAGGAGACCCAGGGTCGGTTCCAGCTGGCAGAGAATCCAGCGCAAGGAGACTGCTCCCTGCAAATCAGCGACGCCCGAAGGACGGATGCAGGGAAATATTTCTTTAGATTCGAGAAAGGGACATTGAAATACAGTTACCGCTCCAATTCCTATCCCACTCATCCTACACTAGATATCTCGGTGCCAGGTAAGAGCAGCTGCAGTCACCGCTGATCAGCCCCCCTGAGCCAGCCAGTCCCCGCCCTGGGACCAGATCTGGGCTGCGACCTTAGAGGGGAAAGGCCCCAGTGATTCTCTCCCCATGTCTCAGGGCTGACGGAAGAGCCAGAGATCCAGATCTCGCCAGCACGGGGGCTGCCAGGGACGCTGCTGGCCAGGAAGCCAGTGACTATGACCTGCACGGCCCCTGGGCGCTGCTCCGGACCCCCTCCCCGAGTCACCTGGACGGGGCCGTTCAGCAACACAGCTCGGGACATCTCAGTCCAGCTGGCCAACGGCACCTGGACCCACAGCTCGGCGCTCAGCTTCACACCTGGCCCGGGGGACCATGGCAAAGAGCTTGTCTGCACCGTCACCTACAGGCCACCACAGGGACCTTCCACCCGCAGAACCGTTCAGCTCCATGTCAGCTGTGAGTGACCCCCCCTAGGCCCTCCACACCGGCCCCCAGCCCCCTCTGCTGGGATCCCCACTCCTGGGCTCCCCAGCCCTGCCCTCCAGCCCCTCCCCCAACTCAGCCCAGTGCTGGGATCCCCATCCCCCACCATGCACTCTCGGCCAATTCTACTCCAGGCCCCTTCCCTTCACACCGTGCAGCCCCTTCTCCCTTGGGATCTTCACCCTTCCTGCCCCCCTTGGCTATGGCTCCCCCCTCCCATCCACACCCCCAGGTCTCCAGGCCCTTCTCTAATGGGATCCTCTCCACCCCCGACCTGCCCTGCCCCCAGAATTCTCCTGGGCTGGGATCCACTCCCCACCATTCCAGTCCCCCCTTACTGGGATTCCCCACACACACACCAGCTACCCCAGTTCCCCCTGAGATCTCCCTGGGCCATCTCACCACTTCTCCTCCCGCTCCCCTTCCTGCCGGGATCGGTGGATGCTCTACATGGGGCAGAGTGTTAACGGACCCAGTCACTGTCCAGCACTAAACACGCTCCAGGCTCAGTGCCCAGAGACCTCGGCCCGCCCTGCCCCAGGGCAAACTCTCGTTCAGTGGCCCGTGATTGTCGAGCTACGGATCCAGGGCAGAGGGGAAATCAGCAGCCGCCCTTGCGAGGTGAAGGCTCAAAT
The DNA here is from genome assembly GCF_003597395.2 of Chelonoidis abingdonii. Taxonomy (NCBI): domain Eukaryota; kingdom Metazoa; phylum Chordata; order Testudines; family Testudinidae; genus Chelonoidis; species Chelonoidis abingdonii. The sequence goes on along the minus strand of NC_133779.1, from coordinate 60,093,776 downwards.
CAGGTTTCACTATAAGGACGGTCCTTGTTCCTGTCAGCCGGAGGGAGATTTAGAAGGACACTGCCCCCCCCCTCCGTGTCTGAGCCCAGGCCCCTGTCAAATCCTGAACATCTACACAGACCTTGCTGGAAACAAGCCCGACACAACAGACTCAGGCTGTGGGGCTTTGACAGCAAAGTGGACAAACCCTGGCATTCCTGGCCAGCCGGTACCAGCGTCTGGCTGTTCCAGGTGTTGCTTTCAGATGCCTCTGGGTGCAGCCAAGCAGCCGGGCTGCATAATACCCAGGTCTGGCCGGCCAAGCCAGGGGGCAAAAGGAGAGGGCTGGGGAGAGATGAACCAAGGGGGGAAGGCAAAGGACCCACGAGGGGGTGTGTGATGTCCCTGGTGGTGGCTGGGACTAGGGTGGGAGCTGGGTTATTTGGACCCCTGACTCTGGCCCACCCTGGGGACAACACATTTGGAGAGCAGGACGCTGATCACCAGGGCGCAGGCAGACAGTGGCACCGAAATGGTGATGCTCACTCCAGTACCCAGTCTGGAGACGCTTGGCCCCTCTTTCGTGCCTCCGCCAATTAGGCCAAATTTTGACCTACCGGTTTTGGTTCCTTGAGTTTTGATTGGACAGATGACTAGGGAGGAGTATAAAAATATTGCTAGAGCATGCAGAGGTGTATTCAGGAAGACCAAGGAACAATTGGAGATGCAGGTAGCAAGGGATGTGAAGGGTAACAAGAAGGGTTTCTACAGGTATGTTAGCAACAAGAAGAACATCAGGGAAAGTGTGGAGGAGGCAACCTAGTGATAGAGGATGTGGAAAAAGCTGAAGTACTCAATGCTTTTTTTGCCTTGGTCTTCATAGACAAGGTCAGTTCCTAAACTGCTGCTCTGGGCAACACAGTATAGGAAGGAGATGAGCAATCCCCAGTAGTGAAAGAACAGGTTAAGGACTATTTAGAAAAGCTGGACATGTACAAGTCATAGAATCATAAAATCATAGAATACCAGGGTCAGAAGGGACCTCAGGAGGTATCTAGTCCAATCCCCTGCTCAAAGCAGGACCAATTCCCAACTAAATCATCCCAGCCAGGGCTTTGTCAAGCCTGACCTTAAAAACCTCTAAGAAGGAGATCCACCACCTCCCTAGGGAACCATTCCAGTGCTTCACCGCCCTCCTAGTGAAATAGTGTTTCCTATATCCAACCAAAACCTCCCCACTGCAACTTGAAACCATTACTCCTTGTCTGTCATCTGCTACCACTGAGAACAATCTAATCAAATCCTCTTGGAACCCCCTTCAGGTAGTCAAAAGCAGCTATCAAATCCCCCTCATCTTCTCTTGTGCAGACTAAACAATCCCAGTTCCTCAGCCTCTTCTCATAAGTCATGTGCTCCAGCCCCCTAATCATTTTGTTGCCCTCTGCTGGATCTTTCCACCTCCTTCTTGTAGTTTGGGGCCAAAAGTGGACCCAGCACTCCAGATGAGGCCTCACCAAACTTGAATAGAGGGGAATGATCACGTCCCTCAATCTGCTGTCCTACTTATACAGCCCAAATGCCTTAGCCTTCTGGCAACGAGGGCACACGCTGACTCATATCCAGCTTCTCACCCACTGTAACCCCTAGGTCCTTTCTGCAGAACTGCTTCCTAGCCATTCGGTCCCTGGTCTGTAACAGTGAATGATTCTTCCGTCCTAAGTGCAGGACTCTGCCCTTTTCCTTGTTGAACCTCATCAGGTTTCTTTGGCCCAGTCCTCCAATTTGTCTAGGTCCCTCTGTATCCTATCCTACCCTCAGCTATCGACACTCCTCCCAGTTTAGTGTCATCTTCAAACTTGCTGAAGGTGCAATCCACCATCCTCCAGATCATTAATGAAGATATTAACAAAACCGGCCCCAGGACAAGACCTTGGGCACTCCGCTTGAAATCGGCTGCCAACTAGGACATGGAGCCATTGATCACGACCCATTGAGCCCAACGATCTAGCCAGCTTTCTATCCACCTTGTAGTCCATTCATCCAGCCCATACTACTTTAACTTGCTGGCAAGAATACTGTGGGAGACCGTATCAAAAGTTTTGCTAAAGTCATGGAATAACACATCCACTGCTTTCCCTGCTTCCAACCCCCTGCTCATTTCCTAGTTCTGGTTCCCCGGTGTAACCCTAACCCGGCCCCTGGGTTCTGTCAGGCACCTCTTGGGTGGGGCTCAGTCGGGTCTGTCGTTTCCCTTCCCCACCCACGGGTCTTGTGTCACTTCAGGGACTTTCCTGTCCCCCAGCTAAGCTCACAGCGTGGCACCATGTCTAGTCTCCTCTGATCCCTCCTATCTGGTTTGTGTTACAGATCCACCCGGGACCCCCAACATCACCGGGACCCTGACCAGGAACGGACGCCCCGGTGAGAGGCCGCGCTGCGAGCCCCGGGAATCAGCGAGCGCCTCCTAGTCAAGATCAGCCAGGCGAGGCTGCTCTGTGCCCGGACAGGAGATTCTGAGAAAGCCGCAGGGTTGTGAGGAGGGTGGTGTGATGATTGGGCCCAGTTCCCTCTGTCTCCAGACCCCAGGGTGGCATAAGTGGGCACTGGGCAGTGGGTAGAAGATGGATTAGGGAGCGATCTCTGCAACAGAGACCTGCTGTAAAGGCACCGGGATTGTGCACCCACCCAGAGCTGGCTATGTCTCCACACCAGGAAAGGGTCCCTGTATAACCAGCTCCTGCATCCCACCCCAGAGGTGGCTGTATTGTGGCACCTTGGTGGAGGATCTCTGGAGGGGGCCTCACCTGCCTGCTTATGTCTTTCAGTGCTGGAAGTGTCGGGAGCTGAGGACGACGTCGTGTCTCTGGAGACCTGGGAAGGCGACTCCCTAAGTCTGGGCTGTGAGGCTGGGAGCAGACCCGAGGCCACTCTGAGCTGGGCCAAGGGGAATGAGTCCCTGAGCCCCAGCCAGGGACGGGCTGGGCATCTGGAGCTGCCGAATCTCAGCAGAGGGGACGCTGGGGAGTATTGGTGCTGGGCAAAGAATCCCTTTGGGTCGGCCAGCCGGGCCCTGCGTGTGCACGTGCAGTGTAAGGCTCTAGGGGGCACTGCGCCACACAGAGGGGCCTTAGTGGAGGGCATTGGACTGCAGGGGGCAGGTGGTCAGTAGGGGGCGCTGTGCTTCAGGGGGTTAGCAGGGGGTTAGTAGGGGGCGCTAGGCTGCATGGAGCAAGGCGGGGGTCAGTAGGGGGTGCTGGGCTGCAAGGGGCAGGTGGTGGGTCCATGGGGGCGCTGGGTGCAGGGGAGGTGGGGGTCAGGTGCTGGGCTGCGGAGCAGGGTGTCAGTGGGGGGCTCTCTCCAATCTAATACGTTGCTGTGGGTATTTCAGCCCCAGCGAGGATGCTGCAAATCACCGTCTCCAGAGCTAACAGGAGCGACCCCCAGTTATTCCAAGGTATCGCTGGGGGTTGGGAGTGGGGTACAGGGCCTTTCCCCTCTAGGGGGCAGCAGCCCCGATCCAGTTCCCAGGCAGGGACTGGCTGGCTCAGGGTGCAAGTGGTTCCGTGTTATTTCTATTCCCAGATCCCGGCGCCCTGGTGGCAAACGGGTCACAGCTCATGGCTCGGGAGGGCGACTCCCTGCGCTTCCTCTGCTCTGTCGCCAGCAGCCCCCCTGCTGCACTGGGCTGGGTGAGGGGGGGCCAAGCCATCGAGGGCACCCACCCCGTGGGAGAGAATCAGCTGCAGCTGGAGCTGCCCAACGTGACGGCCGAGGAAGGGGGGCTGTACGGGTGCTGGGCCCAGAACAAGGAGAGCTCTGCCCAGGGGACGTTCCAGCTGCTCGTCGAGTGTGAGTGGGGTTAACCCCTGGGACGCTGACCCTGGAGAGTAGCAGTGTTAATCCGTGGGACTCCTCGCCACTGAGTACTAGCAGGTGTCACAGGGTGCCCAGCCCCTGTAAAGAGAGACAGTGCAACCCCCCCCATCCCCGCCATGCCATGGTTAATTAGCTACTTCAGGGGCAGCCCCAAGGTGGGCAGCTGAGATGTGAACAGACTCCTGGGCTGTCTACAAGGGCCGTGAGCGCCCAGGCTGAGGGCGGAGGAGCAGGTGGGTTGGTGTGAAGTGCAGCTGGCCGAGGATGGGGCCAGATCAATGCCCAGGGGCCGACCAAAGAGACATCCCAGGGCAGAAGAACCCACAGGACTCCCTGCCACTAGATATCAGCAGGTTAATCTATGGGACTCCCTGCCTCGGGTTTCTCTTTCTAACTATTAATTTGTCACTGTGTCTCCTGCTCTCCCCAGACAGCCCCAGGCCGGCGACTGGGCTGAACTCGTTCTGCCAGCGCCAGGGGCCCAGCGTCAGCTGCAGCTGCTCCCTGCGCTCCCAGCCCCCGCCCCAGCTCCAGTGGCAGGTGGATGGGGAGCCCCTGGCTGGGAACGGCTCAAAGGGGGCCCTTCAGGTCAGCTCCTGGGCCCAGGGGGATGAGGCCGTCAGCATCCTGAACTGGACGGGGAGCGGGGAAGGGGGCCCCCGGATCTTCTGCCTTGGCTACAACCGGCACGGGACCTATGCCGCCCTGCACTTTGACTTCAGCCCCCCACAGACAGGTGAGACACTTGGACTCCTGGGTTCTGTCCCCAGCTCAGGGAGAGAGCCAGGACTCCTGGGTTCTATCCCCAGCCCTGGAAGAAGAGTGGGATCTGGGTGCTGGAAGCAGGGGAGTTGGGAACCAGGACTTCTGGATACTATCCACAGACCTGGGAGGGGAGTGGAGTGGAGTCTAGTGGTAAGAGCACGGGGCTGGAAGCCAGGACTCCTGGGCACTGTTCCCTCTATGCTGTGTGCGTTTGTGCACGCACACAGATCCTAAACCCCACGCACATGGCAAAACGCCACACGCACAAAAATGTGCACAGAAGCACAATAATTTGCACAGAGGACATTTTTTGAGCACACGGCCTGTCAGAAATTAGAGGAAGCGTTGCTCCTGGGTTCTCTCCCAGCCGTGTCCCGTGCTGTGTGTTTTCGCAGGTGCAGAGGAGCCCGTCAAGCTGCTGGGTGTCGGGGTGGCCTGTGGGCTGGGGGTTGCCATCGGCTTCTTCCTTCTTGGGCTCTGTGTGATCATGTGAGTCTGATGCCTCCTGCCCTGCCCCCCAGCTGCCCCTCCCAGATCCCACTGAGATCCCCTGCCATCACCCCTGGGCTTTTCCAGCCCTCCTGGGCAGCCCTCCCCCCAGTGAGATCCCTCCCCCAACCCATCGCTCTGGTCTATCCCAGTCTCCTGCACTCTAGACTCTCATACTGGGCTGCCACCTTCCTCCCTCCCCACGGGGCTAGTCTAACCCCGCCACGGTCTCATGAGTCCATCTTGATCCATCTCCCCACAGGCTGCGGGGCCGGGAGCCGGAGCCCCCCAGAGCTGAGGCAGGGGAGATGGCTAACGGGAGCCAGGCCGAGCACACGGCCAACAACGCCAGCCTGATCTACAGTAACGTCACCACCATCCCCATGGTATGTACCTGGGGAGAGCAGGGGACCAAGCTCACCTGCCCTCCCCCCCGTCTCTGCACCCCTCCATTGCTCCTCCTCCCTCTCCCCGCTTTCCTACCCCCTTAATGAATGCAGGACTATAAGCCAGGCTTTCACCAGGGCTCCCAACAACCCCATGCATGCCCAGTGCAAGAAATGCACCCCTGCCACCAGTGTGGGCTTCCCGAACTGTGTGGGATCGGCTCCTGCATACAGAAAATGCACCTCATCCCTCGAGTCTCGCTCAGAGGGAAGGACATGCAGCGAATGCATTCACATGCCTTCACAAAGTGCAGGGGACTAGATTGGGGCTGCAATGCTGCTAATCCCTGGGCATCTCCCAAATGCATCAGCTCGGCAAGAAATGCATTTCTGCAGCTGCCTGCTATGGTATCATGTGTTTGTCATCAGACAGTGTATGCAGGGTGCTCCGTGTATGTTGCACCCCTCAGAAAATGCAATGAACGCATCAGCATATTCTGTGCAACCACAAGATCAGATCATGAATGCACAGTGCATAGAATGCACACAACCCCATGTGTCTTGCCAATGGATGGCCAGTGCAGGCAATGCAGAGAATGCATTAACTTAACTGGTGCTGCCCCAAGATGCATGAGATCAGTTCATGCATGCTCGGAGCATGAAATCCAGTCAATACATTTCCTGAACATGTTCTGTGATGAGATGCATGAGATGAAATCCTACATGTGTGGGGCATGAAATGCACACCCCCCCATGCATCTTGCTAATGCGTGTCCTGTGCAGCTGAGGCAGTGAATGCATTAACTGAGCTGGTGCTGGCATGAGATCGGCTCATGTGTGCAGAGTGTGTAACACACCCAATCCCCCATCTCTTGCTAGTGAATGCCCGATGCAGGAAATGCATTTGCAGGGAGCGTGGGGGAAACGAGTCTGGGACAGCCCATGCAATCAGCTCAGCAGGGTGGATGCAAGTCTCTGCTTGGTGTCTCTGCCTTGCTTCTCACTCAGGATCACAAGACTCCAGACAAAGGCATCCAGGACGGGGCTGCAGCAGCCCAGGCCCCGCTAGGCCCCGGAGAACCAGATGAGCTGCACTACGCCACCATTGACTTCTCCAAGCTGCAGCACAAACGGGGGGAGCCTGCGGAGGTCCCCGCCACGGAATATTCCGAGGTCCGGCTGAAATAGCCCCCTCATGCCATGGGCCCAGGCTGGGTGTCTCTGGCCTGTCCAGTGCGGGAGGGGGTCAAAGTGAGAGGGAAAGGCGGCAAGGGGTCAGCCCCGAGTTGGAAACCTGGGTGCAAATCCCTGCTCCGCCCCAGACTCAGGGCAGAGTCAACTAGGCCTTGAAGAGGCTGGAGCGCTGCATCGTGGGGTGGTATCCCAGAGTCCCCTGCAGCCGGGTCCCAAAGCCTGCCCCCTCCCAAATGCCACTGCCCCTGGGGGAAAGAGCCTCTCACCCCCCAGCCTCAAAGAGTCTCTCTTCTACCCTGCCTGAGCCCTCACCCACTCGCTTCACAGATGGGCAAGATGGTCACGCTCAGGGGCAGCAGCTGGCAGGAGCTGGGGTGACCAGACAGCAAGTGTGAAAAATCAGGACAGGGGGTGGGGGTAATAGGAGCCTATTCAGTGTCTCCTCACTTAACATCCTCCCCCTCACCGTTGTTTCCAAGTTAGGTCGCTGCTCCCTTAGGGAACGTGCTCCTGTAAAGCTGTGTGCGCCACGCTCCCTTCTAACGGGGTTTGGGGGACTTTACGAGTTCCTCTTCTCCGCCTCCCCCCCTTCCTCCCTCCCTCCCAGCACTTCTCCTTTAAAGCCGGTGGGAGAGAAGCGGCCGTTTGAAGGGGAAGTGCCACTTCTCTCCGGCCACTGGCTGCGCAGCTGCCCCTGCTCCGCCATGGGCCAGAGGACTCAGGGCCACTTTCCAAAAGGGACTTCAGAGCTGCAGGCCAGGGCCCCCTTAGCCCAGGGACTTGCAGCCCCTAAAGCCCCTGCATTCCAAGTGCCCTGCCTGCTGGGGGGGTGGATCCCAGAATCATGGCCATGGGGGCGGCGCTGCGCTGCACAGAGCCACCTGCACACCCCCTGCACCAAACAGCAGCTGCCCCAGGTAAGTGCTCGGCACCTCCTGCCTGCCTCAGCCTGGAGCCTCCTCCCACACCCCCACCCTGAGCCCCCTCCTGCATCCTAATTCCCTCCCAGACCCCACACCCCCACCCTGAGCCCCCTCCCGCACCCTAACTCCCTTCTAGACCCTGCACCACCACCCTGAGCCCCCTCTGCACCCTAACTCTCTCCCACACCCCCACCCTGAACCCCCTCCCACATCCTAATTCCCTCCCAGACCCTGCACCGCCAACCTGAGCCCCCTCCCGCACCCTAACTCCCTCCCAGATCCCGCACCACCACCCTGAGCCCCCTCCTGCATCCTAACACCTCCTAGACCCCACACCCCCACTCTGAGGGCCCTTCTGCACCCTGACTCCCTCCCAGGCCCTGCACCCCACTCTGAGCACCCTTCTACACCCTAACTCCCTCCTAGGCCCTGCACCCACAGCCCTGAATCTCCTCCTGCAACCCCACCCTGAGCACCTTCCCGCACCCTAACTCCCTCCCAGACCCTGCACCACCACCCTGAGCGCCCTCCCGCACCCTAACTCCCTCCTAGACCCTGCACTCTGAGCACCCTCCTGCATCCTGAGCACCTTACTGCACCCTAATTCCTTCCCAGACCATGCACCCCCCAAGTGCCCTCTCATACCCTAACTCCCTCCCAGACCCTGCACTCTGAGCACCCTCCCACACCCTCACTCCCTCTCAGACCCTACACCCCACCCTGAGCCCCCTCTCTCATCTTAACGTCCTCCCAGACCCCGTACCCCCGGCTCTGAGCCTCCTCCCACACCCTCACTCCCTCCCAGACCCCACACCCCACCCTGAGCGCCGTCCCGCACCCTAACTCCCTCTGAGCTGGCCTGTCTCTGCCATGGGCCCCCTCAGGGAGTCCCCTCACTATGGCCCCCCAGGGCCTCCACCCCCAGAGGGAGCAACAACCCCCCCCCATCTCCACCCTGCAGTGACTCTCAGGCAGTGTAACACAGGAGCTTTATTGAATATCTGAACCCAGCACAGGAGCCTCTCAGGGGCACAGGAGCCTCTCAGGGCCACAGGCCTGGCCTCCCTCAGCACAGGATATCTGGGTCTCTCCCTTATCCAGGGGGGCTCTGACTGCTCTCCCCAGCCCAGAAGCCCCCTCCTTGCAGCTGAGGCTCCTATATCACTGGCCCCAACATCTCCTCCCCTGTCCTCTGTGTCCTTTGTTCTCCATCCCTGGTAAACAGATCACCGGGGTCCTCTCTGCTCACTCCGAGGAAGTGGGAATATTCGGGCTGTGTTATGTGAATGGGGAGTGGGGAGTATTGACCTGGGAAGGTTGCAGGGGAGCTGGGACTGGCTGCATTGGGGAAGGGAGGACACCCGAGCATGTAACCTGAGGACACAGGAGGGGGGTTGGAGGCCAGGTGCCACCTCTGCCCGGGACACTGGACAAAGGACACAAAGGCTGGGGGAGAAGCCGAGGGGAGGCTGAGTGAGAGGCTGGGGGGAGTTTTCAGTTTGGAAGCTGGCTGGGAAACGGAGGGGAGCCCTGACGGGGCTTTGGCCTCCCTGGGGCCCCAGATGGACCTAACTAAAGGGAGTCCTGTTGTCTGTACCAGCAAGACGTGTTTTGGACTGTATCCCTGTCATCTAAATAAACCTCTGTTTTACTGGCTGGCTGAGAGTCACGTCTGACTGCGAAGTGGGGGTGCAGGACCCTATGGCTTCCCAAGGACCCCGCCTGGGTGGACTCACTGTGGGAAGCGCACGGAGGGGCAGAGGATGCTGAATGCTCCAAGGAGAGACCCAGGAGGTGAAGACGTGTGAGCTTCTTGCCCGAAGACAGTCTGCTCCAAGGGAGAGGAGGCTCCCCAGAGTCCTGACTGGCTTTGTGGGGAGCAGTTTTAGAGCATCGCCCAGGGACTCCATGACACTTCCATTGCCCAGAACTAGCTGCCTTTCAAGCCAGGGGTGTGTGGGGGTGGTGCTTCTGGTCACCAGTTGCTAGAGTCCCCCATCTCCAGGCTATTGTTCGGGGTCCCGGCTGCTACGTGAGGTGACACCTGGCCCTCATCAACAATGAACCCTCTCCCACCAGCTCGTTACACACTCAGTACACAAGGAAACTGAGGCACACATGCAGCAGTCATGTAAACCACTATGAAAATCCCCAGCACGCTGGAGCCCCAATCTCATCTGGCACAGGGCCTATCTCTGTCTGTATCTGTGCAGTGCCCGGCACAATGGGGCCCTGAGCTCAGCCAGGGTTTCATAGGGCCTTACTCGTCCTCCCTCCTGATTTTCACACTGTTTCTAAAGAGAATGGCGAGGATGGAATGTCCATCGCCATCCATAGGGAGTTTCACTTGGCACCACCTGACATTTTGATTCAAAAACTAGAAGGATACAAAATTACCATGACCCAGATTCAAAACTGGCTAACTGCTAGATCTCCAGAGGTAACTGTCACCAGGGAATCAGCAGCGAGCATGTGTTTCCAGGGGGATCCCTCAGGGAACTGTCCTTGGCTCAATGCTTGTTAATACCTTTTTCTACGACCTGGAAGATAACATAAAATCAAGTTTGCAGATGACACACAGATGGGGGGACTGGCAGATAATGAGGAGGCCAGGTTACTGCTGCAGAGCACTCCGGGTCACTTGCTAAACTGGACACAAGCAAACAATGTCAGCATCTACATCCAGGAACACAGGGTGCCAGTCGGACTCACAAGATGCGGGACGCTCTTCTGGGCAGCAGGGACCCTGACAACAATTTGGGACTGATGCTGGATAAGTAGCTGAACATGAGCTCCATGTGCAATGCTGCGGCTGTCCTGGGTGCATCAACAGTGGGCTCCGGAGTCAGAGCGGGGAGGTGATTTCCCTCTGGATCTGGCCCTGGTGCGACCGCTGCTGGGGTCCTATGTCCAGTTCTGGTGCCTGCAGTTCCAGAAGGACGTTGACCCATCGGGGAGGGCTCAGGAGGAGGCAGGAGACTGACTAAACAGTTAGAAAACCTGCCTCAGAGGGAGAGACTCTGGGAGCTCCAGCTGTTTGGCTTAACAAAGACCAGGTTCAGGAGTGACTTGATCCTGGTCTATAAATACCCATGTAGGGAACAAATATACAATAACAGGCTCTTCAGTTTGGCAGAGGAGAGTCTAGCACAGATGTACTGTGCCGAGTCTTCATTTATTCATTCTAATTTAAGGTGTCGCATGCCAGTCATACATTTTAACGTTTTTTAGGTCTCTTTCTATAAGTCTATAGTATAGAACTAAACTATTGTTGTATGTAAAGTAAATACATTTTTTAAAATGTTTAAGAAGCTTAATTTAAATTAAATTAAAATGCAGAGCCACCAGGACCCAGGCAAGGTGAATGCCATTGAAAATCAGCTCGCGTGCTGCCTTCGGCACATGTGCCACAGGTTGCCTACACCTGGTCTAACACCATCCAGCAGCTGGAAGTTGAAGTTAGACAGATTCAGACTGGAAAGGAGGTAGAAATGGTTAACCATTGGGACAACTTCCCAAGGGCCCTGGTGGATTCTCTGTCACTTGCAATTGCTAAACCAAGATGAGCTGTTTTTCTAAGGGCACGTCTACACTGGCAACGTGCCGGCAGTTACAGCACCGCTCAGAGAGCACTGAAGGGAAACTGCTTTTGTGTGTTCACACTGTCAGCTTCCTGCTCAATAGCATATTCACACTTGCAGCATTTGCAGTGGTATTCGAAGCGGTGCACGCTGGGCAGCTATCCCACAAAGCACCCCTTTCTCTTCTACTGCTATGACTTGTGGGAAAGTGGATGGGGTCACGTGGCATCCTGGGTCCTGTCCCAATGCCCCATGATGCATTGCTTCGCATTCCACCAATCCCTGTGCTTCCGTCCGCATTTGGTGTCATCTTTCAACGGTTTGTGTCCTGCGCACCCTGCCTCTTTGGGCTGCAGGAATGGAGCTGAACTGTTGACAAGAATGCTGCTCGCTCTGACCAACACGTCACGCATGGCAGTGGAGTTATTCCTTAAACTGCAAAGGCAAGAGGAGTGAAACATTGATCTCGCCACGCATACTAGCTACGACATGAGATTGTTTGTGGCATTCACGGAGGTGCTGACCACAGTGGAACGCCGCTTTGGGGCTTGGGAAACAAGCACTGAGCGGTGGGATCACATTGTGATGCACGTCCGGGATAACGGGGCAGTAGCTGCAGAACTTTCGCATGAGGAAAGCTACATTCCTGGGAGTGTGTGATGAGCTCACCCCAGCCCTGCGGCGCAAGGACATGAGAATGAGAGCTGCCCTGTCATTGGGAAAGTGTGTGGCGCTCGCACTGTGGAAGGTGGCTACTCCAGACTGCTACCGATCTGTCGCTAACCAGTTTGGAGTGGGAAAGTCGACCGTTGGACTCGTGTGGATGGAAGTCTGCAGGGCCATTAATCGCATCCTGCTCCAAAACACCGTGACTCTGAGCAACGTGTGTGACATTGTGGATGGCTTTGTACAAATGGGCTTCCCTAACTGCGGAGGGCGATAGATGGCACACACATTCCAATTCTGGCACCAGACCACCTAGCCTCCAGGTACATTCATCACAGGGGGGTATTTCTCTATGGTTCTCCAGGTACTTGTGGAACACCATGGGCATTTCACAGACATTAATGCCGGCTGGTCCGGAAAGGTGCATGACGCTGGCATCTTTCCGAACACTAGCCTCTTTCAGAAGCTGCAAGCAGGGACTTTCTTCCTGGACCAGAAGATCACCGTAGGGGAAGTCGAAATGATTTTACAGAGCTCTATCATATCCCCCTTAGTCGTCTCTTTTCCAAGTTGAACAGTCCCATCTTATTAATCTCTCCCTGTATAGAAGCTGTTCCATACCCCTAATCATTTTTGTTGCCCTTTTCTGAAGCTTTTCCAGTTCCAGTTTGAGATAGAGCCACCAGAACTGCACGCAGTACTGAAAATGTTGGCGTACCATGGATTTAGATAGAGTCAATGTGATGTTTTCTATCTTATTATCTATCTCTTTCTTAATGATTCCCAACATTCTGTTCGCTTTTTTGACGGCTGCTACACATTGAGTGGATGTTTTCAGAGAACTCTCCACAATGATTCCCAGATCTCTTTCTTGAGTGGTACCAGCTAATTTAGACCCCATCATTTTATATGCTTGTTGATTCCTTCCAAAAATTTTAGTAGATTGGTGAGGGATAATTTCCCTTTACATAAAGCACATTGACTCTTCCCCAACATATCATGTTCTTTTCTGCATCTGATAATTCCCTTCTGAGTTTCAACCAGTTTGCTGGGCACTGAAGTTAGTCTTAGTGGCCTCTAGTTGCCGGGATCACCTCTGGAGCCTTTTTAAAAATTGGTGTCACATTAGCTCTCCTCCAGTCATCTGGTACAGAAGCTGATTTAAATGATAGGTTACATAAGACAGTTAGTAGTTCTGCAATTTCACATTTGAGTTCCATCAGAAGTCTTCTCCAGTTTACATATGAGAATGTCATGTGGGTCTGTGTCAAAAGCCTTGCTGAAGTTCAGGTATGTTATGTCCACCACTTTCCCCCAGCCCCCAACCAGTTACCTCGTCAACGAAGGAAACCAAGCTGGTTTGGCAGGATTTGTTCTTGGTAAATCCATGCTGGTGATCACCCCTTCGTCCTCACAAACTGAAGATTTTATACATTGCTGTAGTAGCTTTCCAGATGTCGAGGTCCGGCTGACTGTTTTATAGTTCCCCAGATCCTCCTTTTCCCCTTTTAAAGATGGCCCCTCTGTTAGCCCTTCCCCCATTTTCTGGGACCTCTCCTGGCATCCATGAGTTTGCAAATATTATTGCCAGTGGTTCCAACTAATTCCTTCAGCCCCTGGGTTGAACAGCGTCTCGCCCCAATGATTTGAATTCATTCAAATTGATCGGAACATCTCTGACGTGTTCTTTACTTATCCTGATCTGCAGCCTTTCCCCTTTGTTGTCCATGGTCCCTTCCTACTCACATGTTGGTTTTTTGTGGGAAGATGAAGCAAACAGTCATGGAGCAGTGCTGCCTTTGGACCATCTTCTGTCACCAGCTCGGGATTTTGTGGCTGATCTGCTGATTCTTACAGAAAATCTCTGTTTTTTTTACCAATTTAAGGATTTTTTTAGCCCACGATCTCATGGGACTGTCTGGTGATTTGGGGGATCACTGCTCTGACAGCAGCCCCAGATCAGCCCCCTGCAGAGCCCAGTAGCACTGATGGTCACCAAGGCAGATCTGTCCCTCCCCACAGCCTCTGCTCTCACACTTTCCACCCCCCATCTGTCTCTAGGTCTGTCCCAGCCGGAAGCCCCAGCCATGGGCAGAGCCCTGCCGCCACAGCAGGATGCAAGGGAACGGGATCTCCAGGCTCAGGGCTCCTCCTGGAGAGCACGGGCTCCTGCCCCCCATGCAGCCGCATTGAGGGTCCTGATCCTCGCCCTGCTCTGGAGGGGTAAGTAAGAAGCACCTGCAGCCCCAGTGCAGGGGGAAGGGCAAAACCTGCACTAAGCGGGACCAGGTCTGTCCCAGGACTTGGAAGGGAGACTGGGGAGAAGGGGAAGGGAGCCCATTGCCCCAGTGTTGTGCTAGGGGGGCCGAGCAAAAGGGAGTGGCCAGGGGGCTCAATGGATGGGCTGTGGGTCAGGAGTGATGGGCACTGGCAGAGCTGAGGGGGGAGCTCAAGGTTGGTCTCTGCTCTCTATGGGTCCCACATCGATCCCTCTCCATGCCCTGCAGGGTCCCTGTCCCAACTGCCCGGATTTACCCTGACAGTGCCACAGTCGGTGTCAGTGCAGGAAGGTCTCTGCATTCTCGTCCCCTGCACCTTCGCGTACCCAGCCTCTTATGACACTAAGAATTCCTGGTCCCGGCTCTACAGATACTGGTACAAGGATCCAGCCAATGAGGACTCTGATCCGCCCGTGGCCAGCAGTGACCCCAGCCGGGGAGTGTCGCAGGAGACCCAGGGTCGGTTCCAGCTGGCAGAGAATCCAGCACGCGGTGACTGCTCCCTGCAAATCAGCGACGCCCGACGGACGGATACGGGGAAATATTTCCTTAGAGTCGAGAAAGGAAACTTTAAATACAGTTACCACTTCAATTCCGATGGCACTGATGCAAAGCTCACGATCTCCTTGCCAGGTAAGAGCAGCTGCAGTCACCACTGATCAGCCCCATTGAGCCAGCCAGTCCCTGACCTGGGGCCAGATCGATACTGCGGCCCCAGAGCGGAAAGGCCCTGTGTCCCCCAGTGATTCTCTCTCCTCTCCCCGTGTCTCAGGGCTAACGGAGGAGCCAGAGATCCAGATCTCGCCAGCATGGGGGCTGCCAGGGACGCTGCTGGCCGGGGAGCCGGTGACTGTGACCTGCACGGCCCCTGGGCGCTGCTCCGGGCCCCCTCCCCGAGTCACCTGGACGGGGCCGTTCAGCGACACAGCCCGGGATGTCTCAGCCCAGCTGGCGAACGGCACCTGGGCCCACAGCTCCGCGCTCAGCTTCATACCCGGCCCAGGGGACCATGGCAAAGAGCTCGCCTGCACCGTCACCTACAGGCCACCACAGGGACCTTCCACCAACAGAACCGTCCAGCTCCACGTCGGCTGTGAGTGACCCCCCCAGCCCCTCCACGCCAGCCCTCAGTCCCCTCTGCTGGGATCCCCATCCCTGGGCTCCCCAGCCCTGCCCTGCCCTCCCCCAACTCAGCCCTTTGCTGGAATCCCCATCCCCCACCATGCACCTTCAGCCAATTCTCCTCCAGGCCCCTTCCCTCCACACCATGCAGCCCCTTCTCCCTTGGGATCTTCACCCCTTCCTGCCCCCCTTGGCTATGGCTCCCCCCTTCCATCCACACCCCCAGGTCTCCAGGCCCTTCTCTAATGGGATCCTCTCTGCCCCTGACCTGCCCTGCCCCCAGAATCCTCCTGTGCTGCGATCCACCCCTCCCCTCATTCCAGTCCCCACTTGCTGGGATTGCCCCCCACACACCAGCTATCCCAGTTCCCCCTGAGATCTCCCTGGGCCATCCCACCACTTCTCCTCCCGCTCCCCTTCCTGCCGGGATCGGTGGATGCTCTATATGGGGCAGAGTGTTAATGGACCCAGTCACCGTCCAGCACTAAACATGCTCCGGGGTCGGTGCCCAGAGACCTCCGCCCGCCCTGCCCCAGGGCAAACCCCCGTTTAATGGCCTGTGACCCTCGCATTGCAGATCCAGGGCAGAGGGGAAATCAGCGGCCCACATGAAGGATCAAATCAGGCTTCACTATAACGACAGCCCTTGTTCCTGTCAGCAGGAGGGAGATGCGGGGCTGTATGGGTGCTGGGCCCAGGGACAGGAGAGCTCTGCCCAGGGGACATTCCAGCTGCTTGTTGAGTGTGAGTGGAGTTAACCCATGGAACTCCCTGCCCCTGGATATTAATGGGGTTAACCCACACGACGTCCTGTCATTGGGTGTGAGTGGGGTTATTCTGTGGGATCCCCTGCCACTGGCTTT
The DNA here is from genome assembly GCF_003597395.2 of Chelonoidis abingdonii. NCBI lineage: Eukaryota > Metazoa > Chordata > Testudines > Testudinidae > Chelonoidis > Chelonoidis abingdonii. The sequence goes on along the minus strand of NC_133779.1, from coordinate 60,077,653 downwards.
TCTGACTATTGTCTCTGTTCTCCCCAGACAGCCCTCAGCCGGGGACCAGGCTGAACTCGTCCTGCCAGCGCCAAGGTCCCAGCATTAGCTGCAGCTGTTCCCTGCGCTCCCAGCCCCCGCCCTGGCTCCAGTGGCAGGTGGACGGGGAGATCCTGGCTGGGAACGGCTCACAGGGGGCCCTGCAGGTCAGCTCGTGGGCCCAGGGGGACGAGGCCATCAGCACCCTGAACTGGATGGGCATCGGTGATGGGGGCTCCCAGATCTTCTGCCTCGGTTCCAACCCCCACGGAGCCTACGCTGCCCTGCACTTTGAACTCAGCTGCCTGCACAGAGGTGAGCCACTCAGACTCCTGGGTTCTCTCCTCAGTGCTGGGAAAGGATTGGGGTTTGGAGGGGGCAGGGGGCTGGGAGCCAGGACTCCTGGGTTCTCTCCCAGCCATGCCCCATGCTCTATGTTTTTGCAGGTGCAGAGGAGCCTCTCAAGCTGCTGGGTGTCGGGGTGGCCTGTGGGCTGGGGATCACCGTCGGCTTCTTCCTTCTCGGGCTCTGTGTGATCAAGTGAGTGTGGCGCCTCCTGCTCTGACCCCCAGCTGCGCCCCCAACATTCTGCTGAGATCCCCTGCCATGTCCTCTGGGCTATTCCAAGCCCCTCTCTCTGGCCTATCCCAGGCCTCTGTGCTCTAGCCTCCCATACTGGTGTCCCCCTTTTCTCCCTCCCCACAGGGCTATTCCACCCCCCCGAACTGTGTCATGCGTCTGTCCTGATCTGTTTCCATGCAGACTGCAGGGTCGGGAGCCGGCGCCCCCAAGCGCTGAGGCCGGGGAGATGGCTAACGGGAGCCAGGCCAAGCACACAGCCAACAACGCCAGCCAGATCTACATTAACATCCCCACCATCCCCATGGTATGTACCTGAGGGGAGGGGGGGACCAAGCCCACCTGCTCTTCCCACACCATCCCGTCTTTTCCCCCTCCACATCTTCTCCTTCCCACCCCCTTAACGAATGCATGAATATAAGCCAGGCTTTCACCAGGGCACCCAACCCCCCCGTGCATGCCCAGTGGAAGAAATGCACCCCTGCCACCAGCCTGGGCTCCCTGAACTGCATGGGATCAGCTCCTGCATGCAGAAAATGAACCTGATCCCTCGGGTCTCGCTCAGAGGGGAGGACATGCAGTGAATGCATTCATGTGCATTCACAAACTGCACGGGACTAGATTTGGGCTTGAATGCTGCCAATCCCTGGGCATCTCCTGAATGCACCAGCTGGGCAAGAAATGCATTTCTGCAGCTGCCTGCTATGGTATTAGGTGCATATGCTCCAACAATGCATGCAGAGTGCACCATGTCTGTTGCAAATATACATACCCTGCAGAAAATGCAATGAGCGCATCACCATAGTCTATGCAACCATGAGATGCATGGGATCAAATCATACATGCATAGTGCATAAAATGCACAAAGCCCCAGGTATCTTGCTAATGCATGACCGGTGCAGGCAATGCAGTAAATGCATTAACTTATCCGGCGCTACCCCACGCTGCATGGGAGCAGTTCATGCATGCTCAGTGCATGAAATCCAGTCAATACATTTCCTGAGCCTGTTCTGCGATTAATTGCATGAGATGAAATCCTGCATGCGTGGTGCATGAAATGCATACACCCCCATGCATCTTGCTAATGCGTGCCCTGTGCAGCTGAGGCAGTGAATGCATTAACCGAGCTGGTGCTGGCATGGGATCGACTCGTGTGCAGAGTGTGTAACACACCCAATCTCCCGCCTCTTGCTAGTGCACGCCCGATGCAGGAAATGCATTTGCATGGAAGGTGGGGGAAATGAGGCCTGGGGCAGCCCATGCAATCAGCTCAGCAGGGTGGATGCAAGTCTCTGCCTGGTGTCTCTGTCTTGCTCTTCACTCAGGATCACAAGACTCCAGACAAAGGCGTCCAGGACGGGGCTGCAGCAGCCCAGGCCCCGCTAGGCCCCAGGGAGCTGAACGAGCTGCAGTATGCTGCCATTGACTTCTCCAAGCTGCAGCACAAAGGGGGGGAGCCCTGAGAGGCCCTGACCACAGAATATTCCGAGGTCAGGTGGAAATAGCCCCCTCACGCCATGGGCCCAAGCTGGGCATCTCTGCTCTTGAGACCACACCTCTGAGCTGGCCTGTCTCTGCCATGGGCCCCCTCAGGAAGTCTCATCAATCTGGACCCCAACGGCCTCCACCTCCAAGGGGAGCAACACTCCACAGTCTCTACCCTGCACTGACTCTCCGCCAGTGTAACACAGGAGGTTTATTGAACATCTGAACCCAGCACAGGAGCCTCTCAGGGCCCTCGGTCCTAGCAACCCTCAGCAAAGGATATCTGGGTCTCTCCTGCATCCAGGGGGGCTCTGGCTGCTCTCTCCCCAGCCCAGAAGCCTCCTCCTTCCAGCTGGGCATCCGATATCACTGGCCCCAACAGTTCCTCCCCTGTCCTCTGTGTCCTATGTCCTCCATCCCAGGTAAACACGTCACTGGAGTCTTCTCTGCTCTGCCCATTGTCCTCCACTGCCCAGAACTAGCTGCCTTTCAAGCTAGAGGGGGGGAGGGTTTCTGGTCACCAGATCACCAGTTGTTAGGGTCCCCCATCTCCAGGACATTGTGCGGGGTCCCAGCTGCCAGGCGAGGTCACACATGGCCCTCTCCTAAAACGAACCCTCTCCCTCTACCTCATTACACACGCAGCACACAGGGAAACTGAGGCACACATCCACCTTTCTTGCCTTGGCATCTAGGAACGCCACTTCTCCATGCAGTCTTCCCTTCCCAGCCAGTTGCGGGTGATACATCCACCAGGACCAGAAATAAGGCAAAACTGCTTTATTTCTTTGAGTGTTTATTTCGGAACAACTTTCCCGACTGTGCTGGGACTGGGTGCCCCAGGCCACAGAGATTCCACTCACTCCTCCTGGAGGTAGGTGAGCAAGGAGCTGGGGAAGGGGAGGGCTCATTGTGGTTTGGGGGTGTGGCATGACAGCTGCCTCAGAAAGAGGCAATGGGTTGTGCAGGATGGGGGTACCTAGGGGAAATGAAAAGACTAGAAAACAAACAGACACAATCCGATGAGTGTGTAACACATGGAGAAATTAGACCCGACAATCTAGTGCAGGCAGATACACAATCTCTGATGAGGATAAAATGCAAGGGAAAATTAGACACAACAATCCCTTCTAAAACTGTAGAGTGGTTGTCATTGTGGTGCTGGAGGGTGTTGATCATTCCCAAGAAGCTTGTCTTTGATCTGTGAACAAACACAGAACCTCGCTGAAGCTAAGGGGTGTTAGCAGCCTTCCAACCAGCCTAAATGAAGCAGCAATTAAATACCCCTTTGCTTAGTGATAAATGAAACAGGGGCATTGATTGGACTGTAGTTATGTGTGTCTGAAGTAGAAAGCTGCCCCAAAAAAGGCTGCAGCAAGCCAGAGGAGCCCTGAGAGGAAGCCAAGGGAAATCTTGTTGGGCAGAGTACTGTCTGCAAGCAGGCTTGGATTTCTGAGGAAGGAACTTCCCCCTGCAGTTTGTTACCTGCTGTGTTGAGGGAAAGATGTCTGTGCCTCCATTCTTGAGAGATAAACAGGATTGTACAAAAGAAACACCTGACCCACCATCTACAATTTCTCCTGCATGGAAATGATCTGTGAGGCCCTGAGCACTGGCTAAACTGCTCCAGTGGAAAGGAGCGACATACTGAGACACAGCCAGCATTTTGCAGTGGTTTCAGCATCTTGGCTGTGTGGCTGGAAGTGTATTAATTAGTAATGATAACTTTATAACTAGAGAGACCAGGTGGGGGAGAAAATAGCTTTGATTGGACCAACTTTTCTTGCTGAAAGAGTCGTTTTTGAGCTATACAGAGCGGTTCTTCTGGTTCTGAATAAGAGCTCAGGACTGCTCAAAATCATGTCTCTTTCGCCATTACCTCTCTTGTCTCTCCAATATCCTGAGACCAGCCCAGCTACAACAAGCTGTCATAAATATAAAGAGAAGGGTAGCATAAAATCCCTCCTGGGAAGCTGTACTAAATCGCTTCACCTGTAAGGGGTTAAAAAGCTCAAATAACCTAATTGGCACCTGACCAGAAGGACCAATGAGGAAAAAAGCTATTTTCAAATCAGGGGGGAGGATTTGTTTGTGGTTCTCTTTGTTGTTCCCTCTCTGGACAGAGAGAGAGACCAGGCAGGTGCAACATCTCCTGCAAATATACCTGGAATAATAGATCTAAAACCACAGAAATTGTAAGTAGGCAAGGAAATGCATTGGGTTATCTTTTGTTTTGGCTTGTGAATTTCCTATGCTACAGAGGTAGTTTGATTTCTGTTTTTATAACTGTGAAGCTGAGCCTAGAGGGGAATCCTCTGGGTTTTAAATCTTTTATTTACCCTGTGAAGTTACCTTCCAAACTGATTTTTCAGGCGTGATTCTTTTACTTTTTCTTCATAAATAAAGTTCTTCTTTTAAGATCCCGATAGATTTTCAGGGTCCTGAAGAGAGAGAGTCTGGTCTGTGCTCACCTTGCTAACCAATTGATTGGTACATTATTCTCCAGCCTCCCCAGGAAAGGAGGTGAAGGGGCTTGGGGGAATATTTTGGGGGAACAGGGATTCCAAGTGACCCTCCCCTGAAATTTTATGTAAAACATTTGGTGGTGGTAGCAATACCATCCAAGGACAAGGGAAGGAATTTGTTCCTTGGGAAGTTTTAGCCTAAGCTGGTAAAATATAAGCTTAAGGGGTCTTTCATGCGGGTCCTCACATCTGTACCCCAGAGTTTGGAGTGGGAGGGAACCCTGACACAAGCGTTATTGCTAATAATTCCCTTCATGATATGAGCAACGGACTCGTGCTACTAATGAATAGTATTGCAATGTACTGGGTATTCTTGTTAATTGTTATAGAAATGTGCTATGCATCAAAATTAATAACTGTAGTTTGATTGTTAATAATTAATTTAGTGGTTTGAGCAATGGAATATTAATGAATATCTTTAGAATGTAGTGTACATTTTTATTAATTATCATCGCATTTTGTTATCAATGATCATTTTCTTACTAATAATTTAGTACTTTTGCTAACGGAATATGAATGAATATCAGAATATAGTGATTACTGTTAATTGACATTATTATAATAATCAGCACAGAGTTGTTATTTAATTTCGCAACAGATTGTTCGTAGCAATTAATATTATAGTTTAGTGATAGATCGTTATTAATTACAGCACATTCGCAGTAGATTACTGATATCAATTAACATAATTAGCAATATAAAATTGGTAACAAATTTTACAACAGATTGTTCTTAGTATTTAACATAATTTAGTGATAGATCATTGCTAATTATAGAAATTTAGCAAGAGATTACTGTTAAATTACATGATTATAAAGATAGGTATATAATTTTAGTGAATAATTTAGAAACAAAATATTCATATTAATAAATTATAATTTACTAATGAGTCATTGTAATTAATTAAACAACATAATATTCATATTCATATACTAGAATTTAGCAATAGATCATCATAATTAATTAGCAACATAACGTTCTTATTAATATACTATGATTTATCAATAGGTCATTGTTATTAATTAGCATCAGAATGTTATGAATTAATATATTATAATTTACTGATAGATAATTGATATTAATAACATCATATTAATTATTGCAGTATAATTTAGCGATAGATCATTAATTATTGTAGCAATTCAGCAATAAATTACTGACACTGTTATTATTTGAGTGATAGATTATTAGAGTTATTAATTGCTATTAGTTCACTCGCTGTGGGGATTGCACAGACATTACTAACCATCCATTAACTGCCTCAGAAATGCAAAGAGGTTTCGCTGCAGACCCACTTCATGGAGACAAAGCAATTGATCTGGGATTATTTCTGATGTACTTTCGTGCACTGCCAGCAAGGGGCAGTGCTGTGCAGGGAGTCACCACTGCACATTGCCCTCATCACGGGTCTCCAAAAGTAAGTCCCTCCCTCTGAGCAGTCGGGGGCGCCGTGCTGCAGTGAGCTGGTGTGGGCTCTCTCCTGGCAGTCAGGTCTGTCCCGAATGCCCCAGGCAGCTCTAGGGGGTGCTATGCTGCAGGCAGTGGGGCAGATGACTCGGTTTACCCAGTGGTTGGGCTGGTTTCTGTGTAGGTGGGAGGATAAGTCTGTGGCTGACGTGACACCTGATGTGACCATCACGACTCTCGGCGGTGAGACAGCTCCTGGCCGCAAAGCACATCTCATCCACCCTGCCAGCCATGCCAGCTAAGGACCTCATCTCAGGGTCAGAGGCACAGGGCTCACCCACATAGGTTAGAACCCATGGACCCTGGGCCGGTTTTGTTCAATATCTTCATTAATGATCAGGAGGATGGCGTGGACTGCACCCTCAGCAAGTTTGCAGATGACACTAAACTGGGAGGAGTGGTCGATACGCTGGAGGGTAGGGATAGGATACAGAGGGACCTAGACAAATTAGAGGCTTGGGCCAAAAGAAACCTGATGAGGTTCAACAAGGACAAGTGTAGAGTCCTGCATTTAGGATGGAAGAATCCCATTCACTGTTACAGACTAGGGACTGAATGGCTAGGCAGCAGTTCTGCAGAAAAGGACCTAGGGGTTACAGTAGGCGAGAAGCTGGATATGAGTCAGCAGTGTGCCCTTGTTGCCAAGAAGGCTAATGGTATTTTGAACTCTATAAGTAGGGGCATTGCCAGCAGATCGAGGAGCATGATCATTCCCTTCTATTCAGCATTGGTGAGGCCTCATCTGGAGCACTGTGTCCAGCTTCCACAAGAAGGATGTGGAAAAATTGGAAAGAGTCCAGCGGAGGGCAACAAAAATGATTAGGGGGCTGGAGCACATGACTTATGAGAAGAGGCTGAGGGAACTGGGATTGTTTAGTCTGCAGAAGAGAAGAATGGGGGGGGATTTGATAGCTGCTTTCAACTACCGAAAGGGGGAGTCCAAGAGATGGATCGTAGACTGTTCTCGTGTGCCGGCAGATGAGCAGAACAAGGAGCAATTGTCTCAAGTTGCGTGAGGAGGCCTTGAGCTGGACTATTAGGGAACACTATTTCCCTGGAGGATGGTGAAGCATGGAATGTGTTGCCCTAGGGAGGTGGTGGAATCTCCTTCCTTAGAGGTTTTTAAGGTCAGGCTTGACAAAGCCCTGGCTGGGATGATTTAGTTGGGGTTGGTCCTGCTTTGAGCAGGGGGTTGGAGTAGACACCTCCTGAGGTCCCTTCCAACCCTGAGATTCTGTGATTCTATGACCCAAGGGCCAGGGGTGGGTGCCAACCATTGGCTCTCGGGTATGCCGAGAATGGCTCAGAATAGAAGCATTCAAGGGCTGGTGGCTGGGCCTGGCTAGGTAATGAATTAGATTCGTGAGCCGGGGTGGGGGTGAATGTGATGGATTGATGCCTGGGCATGTAGCGGGGTGGCTAGATAGAGGCGGGTGGGTGAGGGTGGCTGGAGGGGTCTTGGGACAGATGGAGTGGGATGTGGAGCTGGATGAATGGATGGAGGGAAGTGTAGGGGGATGGATGAATGGATGGAGCTGAGGCTGGACAGTTATCCAGGGATAATTAATCTCTAATTAAGTCTGGGGATTATTTGATTGCACCACTGGGAATCCCCAATAACCTTGGAGTCAGCAGCTCTGGGGTCATTTAAGGGTGGAGTGCTGGGAAATCTGTGGTTGAGGCTGAAATGCAGCAGACAGTGGAGTGGAAGGAGGAACACGGGCCCAGGTTCAGCAGGGGGGGAGTTGGCGATGGGCAAGCATGGGACGGTGGTGAGAAAACAGCTTCCCCAGTACTGGGGCTGCATCATGTCCCTGTTGGCAAGCAAGGCGTCCATGCAACCAGGGAGGGGCAGGTGTGCAGAGCATGAAATGCAGGCTTCCAGGAGATGCGTGGGATGGACAGGGGCCTTGCAATGCACGGGGTGTGTTTCTAGCTCTTGCCTCCCCTGCCTGAGTGTTGGCATTGGGGTTTGGAGTCTATGCTCTCCTGACGGTAGGGAAGCTAATGCCTGCAACTGGAAGTGCAAGATCTGCTGTGCACGCGAGGCATTTGCCTGCAGAATACATGCAGCAGGCTCTGCAACACACCCCCTGTATTTCCCTGTAGAATGCACGCAGCAGGCTCTTTAATGCATGCGAAAGCATTTGCCTATAGAATGCACGCCTGGCACTGGAAGCGCAAATGATGCATCTGCACACACAAAGCAGACACCAGCAATGCACAGGATATATTTGTATATAGAAAGCATGTGCTGGGCTCCGTAATGCACTCTCTGCATTTTCATATAGAATGCATGCAGCGGGCTCTGAAGTGCACCCCATGCATTTGCCCATAACAAGCATGCATCAGGCTCTGAAATGCGTCCCCTCCATTTTGTGACGCTCTGTACCTCGGGGGAACACCCTGCGCCACCATGTTCATCCTTATAATATGATTGTGTGGTATCCACTGCAAAGTTTGTCATGTCGGGTGTCTTCAGAAGGCTCATGATGCACTGAGAATTGTTGTTATAGTGATGTTATAGGTTGTAATTTCATGTACATAGTTATGAGGCTGAAAATGTGTCCTCATGGCTTAAAGCAAGCCCAGGCAAAACCCTCCAGGAGCAGAGAGGCAGTTCACACCTCATCAGGGTATGTATGGGACAAACCCAGCCCAGCCTCACAGGAACAAAGGACACTGGCCTAGGCAGCAACAAAGGATCTGCTCAACTCTGGAGTGTGTCACCCCCCTTCCCTTGGTCAGTTTGGGACTGCGATGAGGTGATGCTCACCTGGCTCTGAAGTGGGGGGCTCAAAGCGAAGAGGGAGGAAAGAACATCAGAAAAGGGAGAGACGTTTGCCGTACTCTCTCTCTCTCTTCTACCCAGGGCTGGTGCTACCATTTAGGCGACCTAGGCAGTCACCTAGGGTGCTAGGATTTGGGGGGGAGCATTTTCTTTGGCAGCGACCGTGGCGGACGGATCTTTGGCCTCCCGGGTCGCCACCGGCATTTAGGCGGAGGGAGCTGGGGCAGGGAGAGCGGGGAGGGCCGCCTGCAGCAAGTAAGAAGTGGGGGCGGCACGCAGGGGAACTCCCGCCCTAGCTCACCCCTGCCCTGCCTCCTGCCCGAGCACACCGTGGCTGCTTCACTTCTCCCACCTCCCAGGCTTGCAGCGCCAATTAGCTTAGGTGCCGCAAGCCTGGTAGATGGGAGAAGTGAAGCAGCGACGGTGTGCTCGGGGTGCTCATGCTCTTGTGCGGAGCAGGGGTGAGCTGTGGCAGGGGGTGCCTCAGGGTGGGAGATGGGGAGCTGCCGTGGGGGGGGTGCCTCAGGGTGGAGGGGGGGCTCAGGGCGAGGGGATGGGGGAGGACGCAAGGTGGAAGTTTCACCAAGGGCGCAAAACATCCTTGCACCGGCCCTGCTTCTACCTCCAACTACAGACACCAGCATCAAGCAGCGGAAGTGCTGATCAAAGGGGAGAGCCTGGCAGAAGGGCAACCAGCCACCTGTGGTGAGAAGCATCTAAGTTTGTAAGGGCATTGAAAGTGTTAAGTTCGGCTTAGAATGCGTTTTGCTTTCATCGCATTTGACCAAATCTGACTTGTTCTGCTTTGACTTATAATCACTTATGATCTATGTTTATAGTTAATAAATCTGTTTGTCTATTCTGCCTGAAGCAGTGCGTTTGGTTTGAAGCATGTCAGAGATTCCCCTTGGGATAACAAGCCTGGTGCGTATCAATTTCTTTGTTAAATTGAAGAACTCATATAAACTTGCAGGGTCCAGTGGGCATAACTTGACACTGCAAGATGGAGGTTCCTAGAGGATTGTGTCTGGGACAGGAGATTTTGGCTAGTGTCATTCGGTTGCCCAATCCAAGCAGCAGCTGGCCAAAAGTGCCCACTCGCGTAGCTGGGAGCAGCTTACATGCTAGAGGCTGTGCAGGAACAACCCGGGAGTGCACAGCAGGGTAAGGCTGGCTCCCAGAGTCGAGGACTGGAGTGACCTAGCAGATCACCGGGGGAACGTCACACATTGGCCTACAGAATGCAAATCTGGTGCCTGAAATGCAAGTGACACATCACCATCTAGAAAGTAGACACCTGGCTCAGTGGTTTGAGCTTTGGCCTCTAAGCCCAGGCTTGTGAGGTCAATCCTTGAGGGGGCGATTTGAGGCAAAAATCTGTCGGGGGATTGGTCCTGCTTTGAGCAGGGGGTGGGACTAGATGACCTCCTGAGGTCCCTTCCAACCCTGATATTCAATGTGCCAGGCTGTGCAATTCACACTCTGCATTTGCCTATCAAATGTGGGCCCAGGGCCTGAAATACAACTGAGGCATTTGCACATGGAACGAATGCACCTGGCCAATGGTTTTGCATATACCAGGGACGGGCGAGTCCGTAAACGCATGCGCTGCAGGCCCTGGGAGCTGGGCTGCGTGCTATGTATGGGCATATTACAAGCTGCACCCAGCGCCTACCGGCCAAGACTCATCAAGCTCTGTAGATGTTGCTAAGCTTGTTGTGAGGCCTAACTGACTGAGATACCTACATCTCTGGCTTTCAAAAGGGTTTTAGGAGCTGAAAACCCATCAACTATCAGTGGGGTTTTGGCTCCTAAATGCCTAATGTGCTTTAGAAAATACTCAGACTTAAAAGGATCTCTCAGCTTCATCTGTCACTTGGGCTGGGAGTCAGGACTCCTGGGTTCCAGCTAGCATTGGCAACCCTCCAGGATTGGCCTGGAGTCTCTGGGAATTAAAGATTAATCTTTAATTAGAGATTATGTCATGTGATGAAATCTTCAGGAATATGACCAGCCAAAGCTGGAAAACCTTGTTCCAGCCCCAGCTCTGGAAGGGGAGTGGAGTCTAGTGATTAGAGCTGGGGGGCTTGGAATTTCAGGACTCCTGGGTTCTATTTCTGTCTCTGACCTGTGGCTTTGGGCCAGTCATTTCACCTCTCTGTGGCTCAGTTTCGCCACTGATAAAATGTGGGGTGGGAAGAAGTAAAGGAAACCTTATCTTATTAGATTGTGGTCTCTTTGGGCCAGGAACTGTCTGTTGTTGTGTGTCTGGGCAGCAACTGGCACAGCAGGGCCCTGACCTTAGCTGGGTCAGGGACTCTCTCTCACTCTGTCTGGGCAGCACCTGGCACAATGGGGCCCTGGTCTCAGCTTGAGTCCTCCCAGGCACCCCTGTCATTTAATCAGATTCTCAGTTTCATTTTAAAAATAAAGTCATTTCCTAACCTTCATGGCGGAAGAAAAGGGCTCATCCCTACCAGCAGGGGGCAGCAGCGATGCCAGCTGAGTCTGCCGAGAGCCAGAACCTATCACTGGCACGGGGGGAGAGCTGCCTCGAGTGTATCTGAACGGGATGCCCCCAACCGTTGGGGCAAATAATGTGGAATCCCACCACTCCCACCAATGCCTCTCCATGGGCAGGAAAGAGGGGCCCAACCATAGGGAAGGCAGAGCCAGAGCATGGGGCACAATTCTGGGGCATAGGGTGAATGAAAGTCCCTCAGTTCTCTGTTCCAGCCATTGTCCTAGATCCTCCATGATCTGGTTGGATGGGCTCAGACAGGGAGTGAGAGGGGTAGGGGTGTGTGTGTGTGTGTGTGTGTGTGTGTGTGTGTGTGTGTGTGTGTGTGTGTGTGTGTGTGTGTGTGTGTGTGTGTGTTGGAGAGGGCAGATGCATTTCACAACAGCTGGGGCTGTGCTGCGTCAGCTTCCCAACATGATCTGCAGAGAAAAGCTTCCTCAAAGCACCAGGCATATGAGTGAGGGCTGGAAACCTCAGGCTGCTGGGTTCCCTATCTGATTAGAGTCTGATCACCAGATAGAGCAGAAATTGTCCCAGGGAATTTGCAATGCAAACTACCCAATCCAGCCAATCAGAGACTCTTTTGTGTGCAGGCTTGGGTGGGGGCTCCCCAGGGACAGAGCTGGCAGTGATGCCCCTGGGCGGCACTAGGGGGTGCTGTGCTGCCGGGGGCAGGGCCTTCCCGATGCCCCAGGGTTGCACTAGGGGGCGCTGTGCTGCCGGGGGCAGAGCGGGGTGGGCGCTCCCCACAGACAGTCAGGGCCAGCCCCGGTGCCCCAAGGTGGCACTAGGGGATGCTGTGCTGCAGGGGGCAGGGTAGGGGCTCCCCCAGGCAGTCAGAGCTGGCCCCGATGCCCCAGGGCTGCGCTAGGGGGCGCTGGGCTGTGGGGAGCAGGGAGGGGGCTCTCCCCTGGTAGGCAGGGCCAGTCCCAATATCCCAGAGTTGTGCTAGGGGGCGCTGTGCTGTGGGGAGCTGAGGGCCACAGACTTCAACACACACACACTGACACACAAGTACGCACAAACAGACACAGACACAAATACTCATACACCATCAGAGACACAAAAACATGGACGCAATCAGTTGCAGACATAAACCTACACACATGAATAGTGACACAAATAGACACAAACACACACAGCAGGGCTGATCCCCTCCGGCACGGGCAGCAGGGACACACACACACACACAGAGCAGGGCTCGTCCCCTCCAGCAGGGATACACACAGAAAGCAGGGCTCGTCCTGTCCAGCAGGGGACAGCGCGCACACACACACACACACACACACAGCAGGGCTCGTCCTGTCCAGCAGGGGACAGCATGCACACACACACACACACACACACACAGCAGGGCTCGTCCTGTCCAGCAGGGGACAGCATGCACACACACACACGCACACACACACACACACTGCACCACCACAGCCCCTCCCAGGGGAGCAAGTCACGGTTTTCTGATTCCCTTTCATTGCAACATTCAGGGGACGCCATTGGCCGTGCAGTGACCCCCCCGCAGCCCAGCGCCCCCGAGCACCGCACGGAGCGGGGGGCAGTAGCCCTGAGCCCCGTGGAATTGTGACCTGCGCGCACCGGATCCCGCCACCAGGTGGCGCCCGGCGCAAAGCCAAGCTGCTGCCTGGAGCCCGGCCGGCGTGTGCAAGCAGCGTGGGACTCGCCGCACGTGGGCTCGGCCCGCGCGTGTGGATCCGGCCCACGGGGCTCTGCGGAGGAGGGGCCTGTGGATCGGGGGCACCGGGGGGCTTGAATAGCCCTGGAGTTAAAGCCACTCGCTGCAGCCCAGCCTGGGGGCAGGAGGGAGAAACTCCCCACACACATGGGTCCCATCCCCCCACTCAGAGCGTCCTGGAGTGGGGGCGACAGCCCCCTAGACCCCCCCCCCGATCCGTACAGCCACCCCAGCGCCCCCAGTGCACGGCTGCTGGGGGGCCCGTGGCCTGTCCAGCCCCATGGGGAGGGGGCTGTCTGCTGGGAACGGGGGGCTGAGAGCAGGCTGATTCTATCTGCACGTGGGGGCCCGTGAACCACTGAGCCAGAGGGGCTAGAGCCCACGGGTGGGAGCCGGCGCCCCTAGAGGGGACAGGCCCCTGCCCCAATCCCTGCCCCCCTGAGCCAGCCAGTCCCCGCCCTGGGGCTGGATCATAGCCAGCGCCCCCTAGAGGGGACAGGCCCCTGCCCCATTCCCTGCCCCCCTGAGCCAGCCAGTCCCTGCCCTGGGGCTGGGTGGGAGCCGGCGTCCCCTAGAGGGGACAGGCCCCTGCCCCATTCCCTGCCCCCCTGAGCCAGCCAGTGCTTTGCTCTGGAGCTGGAGAGAATGAAATTTGTTCTGTGTTTGTCTCTGTCTCTCTCGCCCCCTGCTGACAGGGGAGGAGTCCTGCTGTGTGTGGGGGGCACCCCCTGCTGGAGGGGAAGAGCCCTGATGTGGATGTGGGTGTGTCACTGTGTGGATGTGTGTGTGTGTATAACCCCCTGCTGGAGGGGAAGAGCGCTGCTGTGGATGTGGGTGTGTCACTGTGTGTGTGTGTATCACCCCCTGCTGGAGGGGAAGAGCCCTGCTGTGGGTGTGAGTGTGTCGCTGTGTGGGGGGATGTATTGCCCCCTGCTGGAGGGGATATGCCCTGCTGTGGGGGGGTGTCTCGCCCCTTGCTGACAGGGGAGGAGCCTTGCTGTGGGGGGGGTTGCCCCCTGCTGGAGAGGATGGACCCTGCTGTGGGTGAGTCGCTCTGTGTGTGTGTGTGTGTGTGTGTGTGTCTCGCCCCCTGCTGGGGGGGATGCACCCTGCTGTGGGTGTGGGTATGTCACTGTGTGGGGGTGTGGGGGTATGTATTGCCCCCTGTTGGAGAGGAGGCTCCCTGCTGTGGGTGTGTCACTGTGTGTGTATCACCCCCTGCTGGCGGGGATGAGCCCGTTGGGGGTGCTGGGGATACACACACCCTGCGCCAGGAAAAGGAACGTTAGTCTCTGACAGCAGCTCAGGTCCAGCCTCAGTTTTTATACTGCCTCAATCGTTAAGTCAGGAGGGGTTTAAGCTGGGAGATCTCCAGCCCCAGACCCTCTCCCTTGGTCCCTAAATACAGTTCCGGACGCGTCAGGGCCTGATTTCCCAGCTGCCCACAGAGCTGCAGGAATGTCCCCTCGGGGAGCACTTGGCTCTAATGGATTCTGGCTACTGCCTCCTCATTTGGTATCAAACATGGATCTCCGCTGCGCCGGCTTCCACTGGCTGGACAGTCTGAGCGGAAAGGGGTGAGATAAGGGCCCCGTCATGCCAGGCACTGCCGAGACCCTGTCCAAGATCAGGGCCCCGTCGTGCTGGGCGCTGCCCAGACCCCGTCCAAGATCTGGGCCCCATTGTGCCGGGCGCTGCCCAGACCCCATCCAAGATCAGGGCCCCGTCATGCCGGGCGCTGCCCACACCCTGTCCAAGAACAGGACCCCATCATGCTGGGCGCTGCCCAGACCCGGACCGAGATCAGGGCCCCATTGTGCCGGGCGCTGCCCAGACCCCATCCAAGATAAGGGCCCTGTCGGGCCGGGCGCTGTCCAGACCCAGACCGAGATCAGGGCCCCGTCGTGCCGGGCGCTGCCCAGACCCCGTCCAAGATCAGGACCCCGTCGTGCCAGACGCTGCCCAGACCCGGACTGAGATCAGGGCCTGTTGTGCCGGGCGCTGCCCAGACCCTGGCTGAGATCAGGGTCCCATCATGCTGGGCGCTCCCCAGATCCCGACCAAGATCCTCCATCATGCCAGGCGCTGCCCAGACCCCAACCGAGATCTCCCATCATGCCGGGCACTGCCCAGACCCCGACTGACTTCAGGGCCCCATCACGCAGTGCGCTGCCCAGACCCGGACAGAGATCAAGGCCCCGTTGTGCCAGGCGCTGCACAGATCCCCGGCGAGATCAGGGCCCCATTGTGCTGGGTGCTGCACAGCCACAGAGAAACAGACCCGTCCTCAGAGAACTTACTGGCTGAACAGAAAAAGAACAGGGATGGAAACTGAGGCACCGGTCTTGCTCCTGGCCATCCAGCAAAGCTGGTGTGGAGGAGGCGGGGGTAGCGATAGACAGAGAGGTGTGGAGACAGACAGGCTATTTGCAGTGAGGTTGGAGCCTTACTGGGGAGGGACAGGCTGTCAAGCTCCACAGGGAACTTTTTTGAGTCACTGAGCTCCACTCTGTCCCCAGCAGACGTTGGTCCAATAAGAGCTGTCCCCGCCTCCCACGCACCTCAAATCTTGGGACCGCCATGGCTGCAACAACACTGCAAATATCTGTCCCCAAACACCACCCCGTGTCTATCCTTCCATCCCCAACACTACCCTCTATCTATCCATCCATCCCCGACACTACCCCTCATCTACCCATCCGTCCCCTGACACTACCCCCGTGTCTATCCATCCATCCATCCCTCCATCCCTTACACTACCCCCCATCTATCCGTCCATCCCCCATCCGTCCCCAGACACTATCCCCATATCTATCCGTCCATCCCCCCATCCATCCCCAGACACTATCCCCATATCTATCCGTCCAGCCCCCCATCCATCCCCAGAACTACCCCTTGTCTGTCCCTCTATCCTCAACACTACCCCTCATCTATCCATCCATCCGCGACACTAACCCCCATCTATCCGTCCATCCTCGACACTACCCCCATGTCTATCCATCCATCCCTCCATCCATCCCCAGGCACTGCCCCCTATGTATCCGTCCATCCAACCATCCATCCTCACACACACCCCAGCTACCTATCCCCGATACTACCCCCCATCTATCTGTCCATCCCCAGACTTTACCCCCCTATCTATCTGTCCCTCCATCCATCCATCCATGCTGGGAGGAGGATGTAAGAAAAGTCAAGATGAGCTCTACTCTGACATCTGGTGGTGAATTATCGTGAGTGTGGAAAGAATTTTAGGAGCTGATCTTGTCTGCATAGGCACACCTATGCAAACAAGCAGCATGAGTCCATGGCAGCCCAAAATGGTCACTTTGACACCTGTGGGATCCCCAATTTCTCTGTTATTGGGGCAGAGTGAATACAGTTTTGTTACCCTGATTATGTGAATGAGGGACTATGAAACTGTTTTATGACAGAGGGTCTCACCATCAACTAAGTAGCACTTGCCAGACATGGGTCCCAAAACTCAATGACCTGAGAGAGGTAGGGAACAGGTATTTGTGCTCGGTGGTGTGGGCTTCTTGTATGAGTTTGAAGCACTGTTTTTTTCTCTCTGCTGTTGTTTATCAGATTTAATTAAGACTCTAGCTACAGGTGATGGAGCTGAATTTGCTTTGGGCTAATAGTGCACCAGCACTAGGGCTCCTCTGCTATGAGCTGAAATCACTAAAGAGCTAAAGTTACTAAGGGCTGAGATCACTGAGTGCTGTGCTAACTAGTGGGGGAGCCTGATGCTATATTGTGGAGTGGAGCAGTTTGTAGGGATGGCTGGAGTGGATCACGGGACGGATGGTGGAGCAGAGCAGCTAGCAGAGTGGAGCTGAGCAGTTTGCAGGGATGGCTGGAGGAGCAGAGTGAAGTGACTGGTAGAGCGGAGCAGTTCGTGGTGAAGACGGAAGTAAAACCCCACGGAGAGGCAGGGCGGTCAGCTCTGGACCACGTAAGGTGCCCCTTAATACCTTGGGCCCCACTTTCCACTCAGGCTGGGGGGTGGGGTTAAAACCCTGCAGATAGACTCTTGAACTCTGGAGCTGCACTGACCTGGGACAGAGACTTTTGGGTTGTGGAACTTTTTGGGACTGTGGGTGATTCTTGGGTTTCTGGACTCAAGAGACATTTGGGGTGCTGGACTTTGGGGTCTTAGGGTGATTCTTGGGTCGCTGGACTCAAGAACCCAAGGGAAAGGACATGGCCAAATTTGCTGGGGTGGGTCTTTACTCATGGTTTGGTCTATGAACCCTACTTGTGCTGGTTTCCCAATTTAATGCTGACGTTGTTTGTCTCGTGTTATTAAACATTTTCTGCTACACCGAGACTCGGTGCTTGCGAGATGGGAAGTATTGCGTCTTCGAGGCACCCAGGGGTGTGTGTAAGATTTTCCCAGGTCACTGGGTGGGGGGTCAAGCTGGTTTTGCGTTACATTGTTGGGGGGGACCCCTATGTACTGAACCCGGCCCTTGCTGCTATCAGCTCAGCCTGGCAAAAGGGTTACATGCATCTATCCTCATACACCCCTCTATCTATTCATCCCTAAACACCCCCTCTTTATCTATCTCCGTACACCCCCTCTATCTGTCTATCTATCTATCTAGGACACGAGTGACATTGCTTCTACCATCTCCTTGCCTTCACCCACTAAATGACCCTGCAAATCCCCCCTCCACCTCCCAGCCTTCAATGCGCCCACACCCCGTCACCTCCCTCTGATTCGTGCCTCATTTGAAAGCTATTTGCATAATCAGCTCTGCAGCGATTAGAGAGGAGATTACCAGGCAATTTCCAAAGGAAAATAAAATCTAAATAAAATCATTTGCACCACAGTGGGGTTAGTATTAATTGGCTGAGAGCAGCAGGGTCTAGTGGGTTAGAGCAGGGCGGGGGATGCTGGGAGCCAGAAATTCCTGGGTTCTGTCCCCATCTCTGGGAGGGGAGTGGGGTCTAATGGTTAGAGCAGAGGGAAGGGGCTGGAAGCCAGGACGCCTGGCTTCTCTCCCTAGCTCTGGGAGGGGAGTTGGATCTAGTGGTCACAACGGCGGGGCTGGGAGTCAGGACTCCTGGGTTCTGTCCCCAGCTCTGGGAGGGAAGTGAGGTCTGGTGAGTGGAAAGATGCCAAAGCTGTGGCAGGGGGCTTATGGGGCTTGTTCAGCCCTTGGCCTGTCCACTGAGATGGGGCAATGGGGGTTCATCCACGCCCCCTATCCCCAGATCAAGCCACCCAGTTGTGCCAGGAGCGAAGGACCTTCCCAGGGACCTCAAATTGACCACTCCTCTGACCTCTCCCCACAGGACCTTTTACCCCTGCTTCGCTTGCCCCGTGTGACCTTTGACCCCAGGCTTTGGCTGTCCTTCTGTGACCTTTGATCTCTGATCCCAGTGTTTTGCCTGTTCCTGTATGACCTTTGATCTTTGACCCACATGCTTGATCTCCCCCTATAGGCCCCTTTTCCGCTGTGCTTGGCCTGCATCTTGGCCTGAACTTCACCCTTTGACCCCTGGCTCTAGTGCTCTTGGTCACATGGCCTAGGCCAGTGATACCCAGCCTGGGGATGACCCTTGACCTATGACCCAAGACATTGACCTGGTTGACACCACTCCTGTTACGTGACCCTTTCATGCGATTGTATGACCTTCGCCACGTGACCCAAGCGAATGAGCCTTGGCTCATGATCATATAAACTTGGCCGGGTGCTGGGATGGTGGGATTGTGTGTGTGTGTGTGTGTTTGTGTGTACGCGTGCACCACCACAGGTCACACTGAAAATCAGAAGTGACCCTTGACCCTTTTGACCTTCGGTGTGACTTTTGGTGGTGGGCACACACCCACACACAGGCAATTCAGACACCAGAAGCCAGGGTGATCTCACACAAATGTTTGTTTGTTCATTCATTCATTCTCTCTCTCACACACACACACACCTCTCTTCTCTGCTCTCACTCCCTTTCCGAGCCAGTGGCTCCAGGTGCCTGGGAAAAGCCAATTAATTAGTTGACAAACAACTCCCTAATCTTATTAAAAACCATTTTCCAGGCTTCTAATGAAAAGCGTTTGGAGGGAGGAAAACGCGGCTCCAGAGCTAGTTCTGTCCATGGGCCAGAGGGGAATTAATCGAAACAGCTTAAAAGTGTTTACACTGGGATGGGTCAAGTGGTGCTGAGACGCAAAACAGCGCCCCCCAGTGCCGCCCAGGGGCATTGGGACTGACCCTGCCTGCCAGGGGAGAGTATCCCCACCCTGCCCCCTGCAGCACAGCACCCCCTAGTACCGCCCAGGGGCATTGGGACCAGCCCTGAGTGCCAGGGGAGACCCCTACCCTGCCCCCTGCAGCACAGCACCCCCTAGTACCGCCCAGGGGCATTGGGACCAGCCCTGAGTGCCAGGGGAGACCCCCACCCTGCCCCCTGCAGCACAGCACCCCCTAGTACCGCCCAGGGGCATTGGGACCAGCCCTGAGTGCCAGGGGAGACCCCTACCCTGCCCCCTGCAGCACAGCACCCCCTAGTACCGCCCAGGGGCATTGGGACCAGCCCTGAGTGCCAGGGGAGACCCCCACCCTGCCCCCTGCAGCACAGCACCCCCTAGTGACCCACATTAACATTTCCCCCCAGTGGTGTCCCATCCAAATCCCAGCCGTGACCGTCCCTGCTTAGTGCGGAGTTTGCAGCCCAGGCACCAGCAAAGCATCCCGGGGGAAAGGTCCTGGCAGGGCTCTCTGACTGCCCCGTTTCCCTCCTGTGCTCGACCCCCCAGCTCTTCCTGCCTGCACTGGAAATTCCCCAGACGGGGCAGCTTGCTGGACTCCCGTCTGAGCCCTCCCCCCGACCCCAAAGTGTTGATTAAACCCTTCCTCTCCCTGATCTCCATTTGCTTTTACCTAGACCAGGGGTTCCCAAACTTCTCTGCACCGCGACCCCCTTCTGACAACAACAATTACTGCACGGCCCCAGGCAGGGGGACCAAGGCCTGAGCCCACCCCAGCCCCACCACCAAGGGTTTCATCCCCGGGTGGGGGGCCTGTAGCCTGAGCCCCACCACCCAGGGCTGGAGCCAAAGCCTGAGCCCTGGGTGGTGGGATTTGGGCTTCAGCCCCGGGCCCCGACCAGTCGAACGCCAACCCTGGCGACCCCATTAAAATAAGATTATGACCGATTCTGGGGTCCCGCCCCATGGCTTGAGAACCTAGATAACGAGCTGGTGTGATCCCAGGACCCACCTCCTAACTCCACGTGCCAGAGGAAAGCTGCGAAGTGGGGGAGCCGGGCTGAGGGGCGTCATAAACTCTCATGCATCAGATCATCCGGGGAGGGATCCCAGCTGGCCGGGAGGTGGGCTGTGTGGGGAGGGCAAGCTGGGGGGCGGATTGGAGAGAGATCCCCACCCAGGGCCAGCCAGCATCCTGCCCTGAGGCTGGATCAGAGCTGGTGCCCCTAGAGGGGAAGGGCCCCATGTCCCATTCCCACCCCCCAGAGCCAGCCAGTCCCGTGCCCTGGGGCTGGATCAGAACCAGCGCCCCCTAGAGGGGAAAGGCCCCATTCCTCATCCCCCCTGAGCCCACTGGGTGCAGGTTAATGGCACCCCTAGAGGCGACCTGCCACCTGCCTCCCCATGAGCAGAATTACCAGCTTGCAGATGGGAGGAGTATTTTGATTCAAAGAAAAGGGGCAGAGGGCTGGCTCGGCTCCCCCAGAGCAGGGCGTCAGGCGGGCATGGGAGGGGGGGAATGGTAGTAAATGAAGTTAAATACCCTGGTGTCACCGGGAAATTAAGAACTTATAAATCACCCGGACAGGAGCTGGTTAGGGACAATTTTCTTGCTGTCAGGTCCCTGGGTGCATGATGCATTGGACAATATTTCCCCTGCCACGTGGGGAGGAGGCAACCTGGAGATGTTGCCATAACAACATAATTTTTGTAAGTTTTATCTATATTCTCCCCCCTCACACCCGCCCGATAATATATATAGATATTTGGGGTGACATTTCAGAGCAAGGAATCCGATTGCGGTTCATTTCCTTAGTACAGAAGAAATCTGACAAACAGGTCAAGGAGAGAGACTCGGAGGGTTGTGGGGGCGGGGGTTGATACTGTGTGTGTGTGTGTGTGTGTGTGTGTGTCCCTGCTGCCCCCTGCTGGAGGGGTTGATCCCTGCTCTGTGTGTGTGTGTGTGTGTGTGTGTGTGTGTGTGTGTGTGTCCCTGCTGCCCCCTGCTGGAGAGGACGAGCCCTGCAGAGCAGCAGGGACACACACACGGGATCCAGGGACTTTCTCGCCAGCGCTCGGATCCGGTGCGCTGAAGTCAGATGGGAAATGACCGAGTAGCCCAGGAAGATGCCAGGGGGTTGCAGGGCATGGCCGAGAGACCGGACTGGGCGACAGAGGGAGCGAAGGAGCTAGGGAAAGAAACCACATAAGTGAGCTGGAAGGAACTGATGAATGAATGAAAAAGTGACTGGAAGAGAGAATGAATGGATGAAAAAGTGAGGGACAGAGTCTCCTCCCTCAGTGTATGTGAGCAAAAAGGGCTTTTTTTCTCCATCCTTCCATTGTCTCCATCTGTTCTTTCAGGCGGGGCGGGGGGTCCAGTGACTAGAGCAGGGAGCTGGGAGCCAGGACTCCTGGGTTCTCTCCCCAGCTCTGGGACAGGAGGGGGGTTGAGTGGTGAAAGAAGGAGGTCCTGGGGGGCAGGATTCTTGCATTCTGCCCTGACTCAGTCTCCCCATTTATAGCTAGCGACATTCTCCCCTCAAGGCAGCAGTTTAGGACTGTTGTGCGCAGTGCTGGGAAGGGGCCAGAGGGACATCAAAGGTTTATTGTCATTGTTTTACTAGCAGTCGTGGCCCTGAATATTAGCCACAATAATTTGTTTTTAATAGACAGAACTATTAGATGGGAAACTGTCCACGAGAGAGTAGGGAGAGACACAAAAAACAATGGGAGAAGTAGTGAATAACGGGAACTGGGATCAATGGGTCTAGCTATCCCCAGACACCCCCTCTATCTATCTATCTATCTATCCCCAGACACCCCCTCTATCTATCTATCTATCCATCCCCAGACACCCCCTCTATCTATCTATCTATCTATCTATCTATCTATCCTCAGACACCCCCTCTATCTATCTATCTATCCATCCCCAGACACCCCCTCTATCTATCTATCCATCCCCATCCCCCCTTATCTATCTATCTATCTATCTATCTAACTATCTATCCATCCATCCCCAGACACCCCCTCTATCTATCTATCTATCTATCCATCCCCATCCCCCCTTATCTATCTATCTATCTATCTATCTAGTTTGTGGCAGGGCTGAGCTCCAGTACCTCTGGACTCGCCGCGTCAGTTATGAAAGTAAAAGAATTACTTGAGCGCTGGTGGCTTTCTCAGTACAAATGAATCCTGCATCTGTCTGTCTATTCCTATACATCCCCCCACCATCTCATTTCGTTATGTGCACGAGCCTCAATACTCTGAGATCTGCCTGACAGCTGGGGGATCCATCCCTTTCAGGGCCGGCTCCAGCGTTTTTGCCACCCCTAAGCAGCCAAAAAAAAAAAAGCCGAGATCAGCAGCAGTTCTGCTGCCACCGCTTCAATCTTCGGCGGCAATTCGGAGGCAGGTCCTTCCCCGAGAGGGACTGAGGGACCCGCCTCTGAATTGCCACCGAAGACCCAGATGTGCCGCCCCTCTCCATTGGCCGCCCCGAGCACTTGCTTGCTGCACTGATGCTTGGAGCTGGCCCTGGTCCCTGTGCAGTGTTGCGGTGTGGCTGCTCCCAAGCTGCCCCACCCCAGAAGTGGCTACATCTCAGTGCCAGAGGAGCTGCCTGCTATGGCGTGGTGGGGGGGCTGTTCCCCAGTGACCCTGCCCCATCTCTGCTCTAGGTAACCCCCACATGAGCTTTTGAAGGACAGGAGACTGTCTGCCAGGCCCCCGTACTCGTTAGAGCCCAACAAGGAGAGTCTGGCCAGCCTGAGGTGATCGATGCGAGAACCTGTTTGCTAAATGTCTGTTAATTAGAATTTAGCCTGTCAATAAAATTACAGCTTTGAATAAACACCCAGCCCAGATCTACGACTTCCCCACAGACAGCAGGACAGTTATTACAAGCTCGATACGGATTAATAATTAAGTATTTAAATTATTTTTCTTCGCAAGGTTTAAGCAAAGTTCCCAGCAGGTGGCTGGCAGGCTGGACTAGATATGTGCCCCGGTCAGAAACAGACTCTTAGGGGAGAATTATCCCCACTGTGGGGAGGGGAGGGGAGAGGAGTCTAGTGGTTAGAGCAAGGGAGTGCTGCTGACCAGGACTCTTGGGTTCTATCCCTGTCTCTGGCAGGGCAGTGGGTTCTAGCGGTTAGAGAAGGGGGGTGCTGGGAGCCAGGACTCCTGGGTTCTATTACTGGCTCTGGGAGGGGAGTGAGGTCTAGTGCTCGGGGGGGGGGTTGGGAGCCAGGACTCCTGGGTTCTATTACTGGCTCTGGGAGGGGAGTGAGGTCTAGTGCTCGGGGGGGGGGTTGGGAGCCAGGACTCCTGGGTTCTATTACTGGCTCTGGGAGGGGAGTGAGGTCTAGTGCTCGGGGGGGGGGTTGGGAGCCAGGACTCCTGGGTTCTATCCTAAGTTCCCTGTAAGCTGTGCTGCCATGCAGCAGGTTATCAAGGGCCGTGCAGGTGGGGAGAGATGTCCCTCCCCTGGCCCAGCCCTGCCGGAGCTGCAGCAGCCAGGGAGAGGCATCTCTCACCTGGCCCTGAGCTGCTGCGGGGAGAGAGGGCTGGGAGGAGAGCTCTCTCCTGGCTGCAGCCTGGGGCAGCCTGCACCCCAGAGACCACACAACAGCCCTGAGCCCCCTCCCACATGCCAAACCCCTTGGCCCCACCCCCACCACACATCATCTCCATGTTGGCTCACATAACAAAATTCATTCCGCACATGGATGTAAAAAATTAGAGAGAAAAAATCTATTCCTGGCTCAGGGAGGGGAGTTGTGTCTAGTGGTTAGAGCACGGGGCTGGGGGTTCTCTCCCTGGCTCCAGGAGGGGTGTGGGGCATAGTGGTTAGAGTGGGGGGGATGGGGGGCAGGATTTCTGGGTTCCATCCTAGGCTCAGGGAGGGGTGTGGGACCTAGTGGTTAGAGTGGGGGGCTGGGAGCTCTATCCTCGGCTCCAGGAGGGGAGGGGAGCCTAGTGGTTAGAGCAAGGGAGGGGGTATCTCTTATTTCTGCATTGTTCCCTCCCGGTTTGCTAACTGCACCTGAAACACGTCCAGGATGATGCATATCGGGGCTGTCGCCTCATCTGTCTCTTTCCCTGCGGACGCTGCAGCCTCATTGATTTTTGCCTTCACCTCCCACCTTCCCTGGCAGCGCTGGCAGGCGGAATCCTTCACCGGGCCGTCAGCGCAGGAGCTGCTCCCGCAACCCCCAGCCCAGAGGGGATCTAGCTGCACGAGTGTTCTTAGCATTACGGTAGCACCCAGGAGCCCAGCTGTGCATCAGGGCCAGACCTCACTGCCAGGGGAGAGCCCCCACCCTGCCCTGCCCTAACCCCTGCAGCACAGCGCCCCCTAGTGCCGTCTGGTGCATCAGGGCAGCCCTGCCTGCCAGGGGAGCCCCCCCACCCTGCTCCCTTCTAACCACTAGACCCCACTCCCCTCCCAGAGCCAGGGAAAGAACCCAGGAGTCCTGGCTCCCAGCCCCCCTTTCTAACCACCAGTTCCCACTCCCCTTCTAGAGCCAGGGAGAGAACCCAGGAGTCCTGGCTTCCAGTCCCCTCTGTTCAGTGCAACCCTCCCAAACGGCCCCAGGAAAGGGGACGTTCTCCCTGCTGTGGTCCCAGCACAGGGTGTAGAGGTCGGGGCCTGGGATCACGCTGCTTTGACTGACCCCGGCTCTCAGCCGCCCCGATCAATAGGCTCAGAGAAGCCCATAAACCACCAGGGAATGGACCAGGCTGTAAATTGGCCCATTGATTTCCTGTTGCAACTGGCCGCAAGGCAGCGAGACTGAGAGGGAGCTGTGGAGATTCCTGCTTGTGGTTAGAGCAGCGGGGGCTGGGAGCCAGGACTCCTGGGTTCTATCCCTGGCTCTGGGCAGGAAGTGGGTCTAGTGATTGGAGCAGGGGGGGTGGGAGGGAGCCAGGACTCCTGGCAGGGCTGGCATTTCCACTAGGCGACCCTACGTGGTTGCCTAGGGTGGCAGGATTTCGGGGCTGGCATTTTGCTGCCCTTCGTGGAAATTTGGCAGCAGGGGGTCCTTCCGCTCTGCATCTTCGGTGGAAATTCGGATGTGGGTCCTTCACTCACTCTGGGACCCGCCGCTGAAGCGCCCCAAAGACATGGAGCAGAAGGACCCCTGGCACTGAATGCTCAGAGGTGGAACTGCCGCCTGGGGCAGCAAAAACCCTGGAGCCGCTC
Source organism: Chelonoidis abingdonii (assembly GCF_003597395.2). Lineage (NCBI taxonomy): Eukaryota > Metazoa > Chordata > Testudines > Testudinidae > Chelonoidis > Chelonoidis abingdonii. Next base: position 60,052,152 of record NC_133779.1, on the reverse strand, counting down.
CTGACTCCTGGGCAGGGCTGGCTCTAGGCATTTTGCTGCCCCAAGCATGGCAGCACGCTGCTGGGGGCGCTCTGCCACTCGCCAGGCCTGCGGCTCCGATGGACCTCCCGCAGGCGTGCCTGCGGATGCTCCACCGGAGCCACGGGACCAGCGGACCCTCCACAGGCATGCCTGCGAGAGGTCCACCGGAGCCACCTGCTACCCTCCTGGTGACCGGTAGAGCGCCCCCCGCGGCATGCTGCCCCAAGCACGCGCTTGGCACGCTGGGGCCTGGAGCCAGCCCTGCTCCTGGGTTCTATCCACAACTCTGGGAGGAGAGTGAGGTCTAGTGGTCAGAGCAGGCAGGGGCTGGGATTATGGATAACAGCTGCAGTGCAGTGCTAGGTACACCCAGCCTGTGTGCTGGGCATGAGAGTGTGAGGATGGGAAACTATCCACCCCTGTACATCCCCCTCCATCCGTCCCCAGACACTTCCTCAGTCTACCCCATACACCCCCTTCTACCCATCCCTGTGCATCCACCCGTACACCCCCTGCTATCCATCCCTATACACCCCCCTCCATCCATCCCCATACACCCCCTTCTACCCATCCCTGTACATCCACTCGTACACCCCCCTCCATCCATCCCCATACACCTCCTCAGTCTATCCCGTACACGCCTGTACATCCACCCATATACTCCCCTCCATCCATCCCCGTGTACCCCCCATATATCCGTCCCTGTACATCCATCCCTATACACCCCTCTCCATGCATCCCTGTACACCCCGCTCCATCCATCCCCATACACCTCCTCAGTCTTCCCCATATACCTCCTCTACCCATCCCTGTACATCCCTGAACATCCACCCGTACACCCCCCCATATATCCGTCCGTGTCCCCCACCTCCACCTGTCTCTCCCCAGACACATGGCTCTATCTATGATTTTCTATTTTTCTGTTGATTTATGGCTGCTATTTTTTTTCATTTTTCTCCATTTGTCTCTTTCATCTCATCAACCCCCTTAATCCTGTAAATCGAATTGATTTATCCAGAAGGAAACCAGCTAATTTCCACTACCCCTCTGATCTAAACTACGATTTCACCTCGGTGGAGACCCAGCTGCAGCTTTTTCAATTATCCCATCTAATCTGTTCAGTGAATCTGCCAAACCATTGGATCAAAATCATGAAAATATCCAATCTGAGTCTGTGTAAGGTATTTAATATAATCCTGATAATCTATTCAAGAATCCGTTACATCTTTGTAATCGAATGCGATTTCATTAATCTGTTTAATCTAATCCATTAATCTGTCTATTTTACATTTTCTACTCACTGTCTGCTGCTGTGTCTAAAATGTGCATCACAGAACTGGGAATCAGGACTCCTGGGTTCTCTTCTTAACGCTGGGACAAAGTCCTGATGACCACCAGACCTCATTCACCTCTCAGCACTGGGGACAGAACTCAGGAGTCCTGGCTCCCAGCCCCCATTGCTCTAACCACTAGACCCCACTCCCCTCGCACAGTCTGATTTGTCCCGTTAAAAGAACTAGTGTTTCTCTCTTATTTTCATGAATTGGTGCGATTCAACAAGTAAGTGTGTGTGTGTGTGTGTGTGTGTTGTTCTGGATTCTTTTGTGCCTTGAACAGATCAAAAATTTGTGAATCATAGATTTTAAAGCCATAAAAGGCATTTATGGGCATCTCGGGTGACCTCCTGTATAACACTGACCATAGAACCACACCCAATAATTCCTACATCAAGCCCAGACCTTCTCTTTGATCTAGAGCACAATTTATGAGCCACATCAGTCAAAAAGCCCTTCATTCTAGACTTACTGTCACCTAGAACCAACCGCATCCTGCAGGATATTCGAACTATTGTTGCACTGACTGAAGCTAGAATGCAGAAATTGCACTGAGAATAAAGAGCCTGATGTCTAGCCAGAACGAAACCTGGAACCCGATGTATTCAGAATCACTCTGACTTGTGTTAATATGGAATCTAGAAGAAGTAGCACTTTCAAAGAAAAACCCAATGTTCTAGTCCATCTGGAAACTAGAATCTATGTCATTCAGAAGGAACTAGGCTTAATCTAGAACAGGGGTCAGCAACCCTTTCAGAAGTGCTGTGCCAAGTCTTCATTTATTCACTCTAATTTAAGGTTTCACGTGCCAGTAATATATTTTAATGTTTTTAGAAGGTTTCTTTCTCTAAGTCTACAATATAGAACTAAACTATTGTTGTATGGAAAGTAAATAAGGTTTTTTAAATGTTTAAGAAGCTTCATTTAAAATTAAATTAAAATGCAGAGCCCCCCGGACCGGTGGCCAGGACCTGGGCAGTGTGAGTACCACTGAAAATCAGCTCGAGTGATGCCTTTGGCACACATGCCACAGGTTGCCTAGCCCTGATCTAGAATATAGATGTCTCACTGCGGTAAAAGAAAGATTTTATATTCTAGATCCTCTGAAATCTTGGAACCATGTCATTCAGAAGGAGATTAGAACCACTAAGAGCTTGGACTGATTTAGAACCTAGGAACTACCCAGCTCCAAGAGAAAAATCCTGCATTCTGGATCAAATGAACACTAGAGACTACAGTGTTTTGCAGAACAACAAAATCCCTTGTGTCTTGCATTAGTCTAGCTGTCAGCCATCTTTGAAAGCAAACTGCAGACGTTTCTAAATTCTAGATGCTTTCAGTGGATATTTACAAAATTTCTGGAACCTATTTGATTACTGAAGACCACAGACAATCCAGGACATAAGTTGTTTTGGCACTAGTTATTCCTCATCCAGATTAGTTTTTATCTCTGTACTTAGGTCTGGAGTTTGTCAGGAGTTTTTGGCTACAGTATCTCCTGAAATTGTCTCTCCTCAAATCTGGGTCATCTAGAATCCCTAGAATTCTCAAGAGGGGACCTGTCGCTGCTGTTGTTCAAAGTGGTCCTGTACCAGTTTGAAAGAGAGAGAGAGACACTGTCTAAAACTGGGGAAGTTCATTGTGATGGAGAAGCTTCTAGAATCTAGATTAGGGTGACCAGTCAGCAAATGTGAAAAATCGGGATGGGGGTAGGGAGTAATAGGAGCCTATATAAGAAAAAGACCCAAAAATGAAGACTGTCCCTATAAAATCAGGATATCTGGTCACCCTAATTCTAGAAGAGGAGGTTGTTTTTGTAAAAGAAGCTCTTGATTCTGGCTCCAAAACTGTCAAGGGGTCTAGACCCCACAGCCAGCTACAGACTGGCAGGCAGAAATCTAGAACCCATGGGATGTTGCTGGGTTTTAAAGCACTCAGAGACCTGGCACCTATGAAATTCTAGAATCAATAAGGAATCTGGAACCTACAAGTTCACATCATGATGTTAAAAAGGAGAGAAATCTAGAACCCATGAAACCAGCTAGGAGTCTAGCACACATAGGGACTGAGATGCATGGCTAGAAAAGGTTATCCTGCAAAATAAATAAAGCACAGAAGACATGTGGGGAGATAATGTATGAGTAGGATGGACAATGTAATCAACAGTCCCTCTCTGTGTTGTATTCTGATCACTCAGCGCTCAAAAGAACATCCCAGCATGTAAATGAATTGTAAACATGGGACATCTCAGTATTCATCTCTCTTTGAACTGCACTGTGAACAGTGGAGAAACAAGCAAATGGCCTTATGTTAATTTGTATAGGTAAGTACTTGTGATGGACGTCCTTCAAAGTCATCCTAATGACCTTTTGTTCCCTGAGGGACTCCAACTTGTCAGAAGACATGAAATTGTATTAAAGAGTCTTGGGTCCTGATTCTGTCTTCTCAGATATGTCCAATCCTTTGGGGTTGGTAGAACCTTTTCTTTTATATGATGAAATGAGATTCCCAAAAATGTTCATCATATTTGACATGGGTACCTGGATGGAGGCCTGAGGCCGGATCACTTGAAGGGAACTGTGCTCTTTGGACGTCTGAGTAACCAGTGAGGTAATAAAGAAGCTGTTTTATGCTGGCTGGTAAATCTAAGTATTGGAACATCCACCAGCTTTATGGGGATTTCTGCTCCATTCTTTGCAGTTCACCCTAATTGAGTGACCTCAGTTGGCCCCCACTAGGACCTGGTTACGATGGTGTAGTTGTGCTTGGATGCACATTACCACAGGTTAATTGGGTTTTGGATCAGAACCACACACTTGTCAACATTTAATTTTGATATTGGCGAGTTTAAGGGTTAAAAATCAGTTACAGCGAGTGACCAATGATCAGATGATTCCTCCTGACAGAAAAGCCTAGAAGAATTGTGCTTAGGAGAGGGTTGTATTTTAAGCAAAAGGCCCCAGAGCAGGAAGTGAAAAATCTGTTAATTACCAGGAATAAGGAAGCAGAGCCAGCGAAAATGTTTATGGTGAGAAACCAGCAGCTAGAACGTGGACAAAAAATAGCTGATATGGAAGGACAAGCTGCTGAGAGAGAACACCTGGGTTTTGAACATGAACAAAGAATAGCAGATAGTCGATTGCAGGAACTAGAAGCTAAGGCAAAAGTGAACAGACTTAAGCTCCAGCTGTCATAAACAGATAGCTAAGGGTTAATGTTTCTTTTACCTGTAAAGGGTTAACAAAGGGAACCACACACCTGACCAGAGGACCAATCAGAAAACCGGATTTTTCAAAGCTCAGGGAGGGAATTTTGGGTGTGTGTCTTTTTGTCTGTCTCTCTGTTCTGTTGCTCTCGCCTGAGAGTGAACTTTCTCTCTTCAAGCTTCTGTAATCTTCTGTTCTAAGTTGAAGTACACAGTTAGAAGACAGTAAGCTCTATTGTTTTTTTTGTTAATTTTTACATGTGTGTAGTTTGCCTGAATGTTTAAATTGATATCTTTCAAATGAAGGCTGTTTATGTCATTTGTCTTTTAAGAAATTGACCTGTAATATTTTTTATGTCTTTTCTTTCCTTTCTATATAAAGCTTTTCTTTTAAAAACCTGCCTTGAATTTTCCTCTGGGTAAGGCTAAGGAAACGAAGGGAAGGGGGAAATTCTTGTGTGTTTAAGAGTGACTGCGGTGGAATCTGCATAGCCTCTGGGTGAGGGGAGAGAACACTTGATCTTTCTGTGTTCGCAAATTTCAAGGACTTGAAATTGTATCCGCCCTAGGGCCAGCCAGGGAGGGGGCGAGAGGAATAAAGAGGAAGACAGAGCGAGGGGTTTATTCCCTTTGTTGTAGACTCAGGCTTCTGAGTACTTCGGGGTCCCCCAGGGAAGGTTTGGGAGACCAGAGTGAGACAGGCACTGTAATTCCTAGCTGGTGGCAACGCCTATCAGATCTAAGCTGGTAATTAAGCTTAGAGAATTTATGCTAGGCACCCACATTTTGGACGCTAAGGTTCAGAATTGGGATTTATGCTTATGATACCAGCTCAGGAGAATAAAGGAAGGACAGGAAGTGTATCATCCTGAAAAACCAGTTCCTCTCAAGAGCAAAGGTGGGGCTAGAATCTATCCAGTTTGTAACATGTTGGTAGGTTGTTTGACTCTAAGCGGTTGTCTGCGTGTAACCAAATTTACCCCAACGCTGCCACCTTTTATGTAAATGCTTTTAGTGTGAGCTCAGGTGAAGGTAACCCCAGAACTTGTGCAGAGAATGTAAAAGTCAATGGGAAAAGCTGTTTAGGGCAAATTACAGCTTCTAACATCACTTTTGTTAAAACACATTTTGCCAAAGAGGAAGATTATTTACCAAATCCGAGTGTGAATACTGTGATCCTCTATGGTTTTCTGTACATGTGCCATTAGCCAGAATCCATCTTGACTGGAATGGTGTTAAACATGAAGTTATAACAAGTGTAAATAAGTTATTGCCTACGGATCTTTTGATTGGGGATGATATTAAAACTTTGATCAGTCAAGTTGATGACATAAACCAGTCACAGGAAAGAAATAATCCTGAACCTGTGTCTGCTAGGGGCAAGGATTTGCCTACGGAGGGTTTCTCCAAAGGTTTGTCGGAGGAAGATGGCTCTTTGTCTGTGCAAAGAAGCAGTGCATATGTGGGAAAAATTCCTAATTGTCCGTCTGGTATCTCAGAAGTGAATCTGGCACTAGATAAGGCTCAGAGAGATGCTTCTCTAGTAAATTGAAGCTGGTGATCAGGGTGAAGCCCTGACTGAGGAAGAAAAGGGTAAATGTTTTATGAGTGATGGAACATTGGCTAGTAAAGCTTGGGAAAGTCAGCCTGGCCCAGGTAAAGGTGATGACTGATGTGCTTAAAGTAGCTCAGTGTGATAAGACACTATTTGTGGAAAACAGCAGTTTCTCTGTTAAGGGAGGGGAAGGAAAAGAGAGTTTAGATGAGCAGAGGCAGCCTTGGGTGCTGACGGCTTTGTCTAATCAGCAGTTTGGGAAGGGAAGGTTGGTGGAACATGAGTATCCCTGTGCCTTACCTGTTACCAGTGTGGAGAATTGTGACAGTGGAGGAAATGTCCCTGTGACTGTTAGGGGTAATGACTTGTCCATGAAGGGAGCTACCCCAACCTCCGAGCAATCGTCTGTGAATAGTGATGTGTGCTGGGACGAGGAAAATGAGATCCCAAGCTGTGTGGCTGGTAAAGGGGAACATTTCTACTGCCCTTTTCTGTCTGCAAAGCAGACAGAAGAAGCCTGTCGGCCTGTGATGGATGAAAATGTATCAGTTGACCCAGAGCTGATTCTGGATACAACTAAAGCCCAGGAAGGAAGTGGTCCTGAATTTGGGTCTGCAAGGGATGATGCCATTGTAACTAGGTTGCATCCCGTTAACCTCATAAATAGCTCCCAAAGACCAAGTGATTCTGGTGCTTCTATTTTGCCTGTTAGTGTGTTGCTGGGTAAAGATATGACCACTTTGTCCGATCCCGGTGATATCACAGCCGGGGCACAAGAAAAGCGTGAAGGTAATTTGACTGTGTTACCTACTGACACTGTGGAAACTTGTAACACAGACCCTCATTAGCACTACATAAAGTAATTTTTCCCTCTGTTGATATTCACCCCTTCTTCTCAGCTGTTGGGAACAGGCTGCATCCTCCCTGTTTGAATTAACCTCATTAGCACTGGCCCCCAACACACACACACTTGGAAAGACAACTCCCAACTTTTCATGTGCTGTAATATCTATATACCTGCCTACTGTATTTTTCGCTCCATGCATCTGATGAAGTGGGTTTTAGCCCACGGAAGCTGATGCCCAAATAAATACCTTAGTCTCTAAAGTGCCACAAAAACTTCTCGTTGTTTTTGCTTCTAATCTTGTGACTATGAAATCCAGCAGTTTACCTGAAAGGGTTTTGTGTTTTTTTTTAAATCCTACTGATGGGACAGAGGTGATTCTGCATTTAAGTGAACCCCAGAAAGAGTCTGTTGTTGCTCAGGAAAATGCTCCTTTAGAGCAGTGATTCTTAACCCTTCCTGCAGCCTGCACCCCTTTGGTTCTCAAAGTATGTTCTCACGCCCCTTATCAAAAATCGTTAAAGTAGGTCAGTTCTTTAAACCTAGATATATTTTTTTGTTTGTATACTACAGTAATCGTTAAAAAAATGTATAATGTTACTACATACACAGGTTTGATGACACAAAGTAGTTGTACTTAGGTGCCTGTGCTTAATTTGTGTTTTTGATGATTTACCTTCTAAAAAAATCTGACATGTCTCACACCCCTGGAAAGGGCATCTCACACCCCCAGGGGGTGCGTGCACCCCAAGTTAAGAACCTGTGCTTTAGAGAATGCCCAAGGTGACCAGGGTAAGGGAAGAATTTCTATGACAAACGGGTTGTTGCTTAGAAAGATTCCTGAGGAGAAAAATCTTCAGGGTACTTTTTGCAAGCAGTTTGCTGCAACGGATGGGTGTGGAAGCGATTTGATTGAGTTAACTCAGGGTACGTCTACACTGCACGATTATTTCGAATTAGCTTAAACCGATATTACAAAACAGATCTAATAAAATCGTTTTAGCGCATCCACAGTGGGATCACGAAATCGATTGTTTGCGTCCATGGTCCAAAGCTTACCATCGATTTCAGGAGCGGTGCACTGTGGGTAGCTGTTCCTCAGCTATCCCATAGTTCCCACTTCCGGGTTGAGAGCACAGTGCCTGATGGGGCAGAAAACATTGCCCCGGGTGGTGCTGGGTACAGCCTCACCCCTCCCTTTGTGAAGGCAGCAGACAACCCTTTGGCGCCTTTTTCCCGGAGTGCATTGAGCAAACGCCATAGCACAGCAATCATGGACCCTGAGATCACAAACGGTATCCTGACCGTTGTCAACACCTCGCGTACTCTCTGCCAGCAGCATTCAGTACACAGAGGGTGACATTTACAGTACTCAAGGAATTATTTATTTTTACTTCTCTTTCACGTGCTGGGGGGGGGGGGGAAGAGACTGACGAGCTGTTCCGTGAACCACGCAAGACACCGTGTATTAAGCTACAGACATTGGGCGCTCAGCCAAGAATGCAAATAGTTTTCAGAGACTGCTGTGGAGACTGGTAGCTGTAGTCCTCATTACCCCCCCCCTCCCTCCCTCCATGAGCATCCGTTTGAGTCTCTGGCTTCCCGTTACGGTTGTCACGCACCGCTGTGTATCCTGGAGTTTATTTTTCAAACGCTTTGGCATTTCCTGTTCTTTAACGGAGCTCTGATAAAACAGATTTGTCTCACCATACAGCGATCAGATCTAGTATCTCCCGTAAGGTTCAATGCAGGAGCTACTTTTGCATTTGAACTGCATCGCCACCCGTGCTGATCAGAGCTGGACACGTGAAAGCAGGAAATGTCATTCTAAAGGTCTCGGGGCTTTCCTGTTTACCGGCACTCCGCATCCGAGTTCGGATTGCGGACCAGAGCGGTCAGTGGTGCACTGTGGGATACCTCTAGGAGGCCAATAATGTCGATTTCCGTCCACACGAACCCTAATCCGAGTTATCACTTTCGAATTTAGGCTACTCCTCTCGTCTGGGAGGAGTTCCGAAATCGATTTAAGGAGCCGTTTAACTCGATATTAATGACGACGTCGTGTGAACGGGTACAGCGTTAAATCGGTATATCGGCCATTAAACCGATTTAAAGTCGCAGTGTCAGGGTCAATCTCTGCACACAGAAAGCAACCGCTTGTTTGGGAGACTTGCTCCAGTTCCTAACTGCCGGAGTCTTTCTGCGGTGTATAGATCCACTGATTTTGCTTTGGAAAGAGCCAGCGGGGAGAGCTTTGAAAAGATTTCAAATGAAGTAAAAATGGTTAAAGAATTTAAACAGCCCTATAAGTTTAACCAGCCTGTCGGGGAGACAATGTTATTGGAACATGAATGTCTCCGTGTTGACTCCTTAAGCAAGCCGCCTGTGACCCAGGTACTGAGGAAAGATGGGGCTCCCAGTTACTGGGTTACAAGGATGCAGGGGGGAGCAGACAAACCCTCATCTCTAGACACTTTGGATATGACTTGTAATCGCCTAGTGGACTTGACATCTGATTCCAGAGGTTGGTAAGGGAAGGACAAAAGAACCTTGAGTCTAAGGCCTAGTATGGGAATCCCGTAGCTGAAGTCGATGTATCTTATTCCGACTTACCTCCCGTCCTCACGGCGTGGGATCGACGGCCGCGGTTCCCCCATCGACTCCGCTACCGCCGCATGCTCTGGTGAAGTCCCGGAGTCGACAGGGAGCGCAGGCAGGTAGTCTGGACGTACCCTAACATGCCTTGTGAAAATCTACGGTGTCTCTTTAAGACAGAGGCCAGCCTTGGAACTGGCAAAGCCTGAGGATCTGCAGACTAGTAAACAGGTGAGTGTCTGTGCTGATGCCAATTACTGGACTGACTGGGGGGAGAAAAACTCGCCTACAGCCATTGGAAATGAGGACGGACCCAGCCAGCCCATTGCCATTGGAAATGAGGATGGACCCAGCCAGCCCATTGCCACTGGCAAAGGGGATGCACCCAACTGGCCCACAGCCACTGGCAATGGAGACGCACCCAGCAGGCCCACGGCCACTGGCAAAGGGGACGCACCCAGCCGGCCCACGGCCATTGGCAGTGGGGACGCACCCAGCCGGCCCACGGCCATTGGCAATGGGGACGCACCCAGCTGGCCCACGGCCACTGGCAAAGGGGACGCACCCAGCCGGCCCACGGCCATTGGCAAAGGGGACGCACCCGGCCAGCCCACGGCCATTGGCAATGGGGACACATCCGGCCAGCCCACGGCCACTGGCAAAGGGGACGCACCCAGCCAGCCCACGGCCATTGGCAATGGGGTGGGGACCGCGCATCCAGCCAGCCCACGGCCAGGCTTTTGGCTAAATGTGGGACGCATCCAGCCAGCGCGGCCATTGGCAATGGGGACGCATCCAGCCAGCCCACGGCCATTGGCAATGGGGACGCATCCAGCCAGCCAATAGACTCTGTAACACAAACGAGCTCAGATTCTGACCCTACTGGACGGGGAGAAAGGGAAAAAGTTGATCATGCGAATAAAAGCCACAGGTTAACCCTCGAATTCCCAGCCCCCAAGGAAGTGATTACATTGAAAGCCTTTGTTAAGGAAGACCCTGAGGTCAAGAAAAAGCTACGAAAGTTCTGAAGGGACATGGAATAAAGAATGATTTGTCTAAACTAAGGTGACCAGATGTCCCGATTTTATAGGGACAGTTCCAATATTTGGGGCTTTTTCTTATATAGGCTCCTATTACCCCCCATCCCTTGTCCTGATTTTTCACACTTGCTCTCTGGTTGCCCTAGGCCTGGCATGACGAAAATAACTGTGAATGTTCACATGTGATAGAAGTGTCAACAGAGGGTAGTGGGATAGCTCAGTGGGTTGAGCATTGGCCTGCTAAACCCAGGGCTGTGAGCTCAATCCTTGAGGGGACCCCTTAGGGATCTGGGGCAAAAATGAGTATTTGGTCCTGCTAGCGAAGGTAGGGGGCTGGACTCAATGACCTTTCAAGTTCTACGAGACAGGTATATCTCCTATTATTATAACTGACATTGTTGATAATGACTGTAACTAACTTGTCGCTGATCCCAAGAACTGTAACAAGATACAATGTGGGCAGGGGGGAGGCTTGGAAAAGTCCTTGAAAGTGTTGGGGGTGAGACATACGAACTCATTGTGTTGTAAAAGCCTTCATGGTTAGACTGCTTCATCACATGACAACATGGTCTATGTTAAAAGGCCTGATGATGCTGGTATCTCACAGTTAGTGCCTGTATCTAATCTTGAAACTTTCCACAGCAGAAAAAACCACTACAAGCGTGAATTGCTGGGCACAAGGGGAAACTGAGGTACAACAGCTCTGGATGCCAGAGTAAGTTCTCCTTGAAAACCATTAATGGCTATGTTACGTTAACACATAGATCAAACTCTGGAATCGCTAACGCGTTTCCCAAAGTAAGGGCTACATTTTTAACTTGGGCCAAAGCAGGCCTCCATAATTTGGCCTTACAAAAAATTCAATATAAACACGGCTCATATCAATGTTGGAAGGTCATTAAGGTGTATCTGGGAGCTCTAATTTTGCCCCTCCACACCAGCCTCACATTGGGGGTGTGACACGTGGCTGGAAAGGTTTAAACATCCTGCAAAATAAATAACCCTCAAAAGACAGGTGGGGAGATAATGTTTGTGGTTTTGTGTATTTACATATGTATGAGTAGGGTGGACAAAATGTAATCAACAGTCCCCGTCTCTGCTGCATTCTGATAATTCAGAGCTCAAAAGAACATCCTATCATGTAAGTGAATTGTAAACACCGGATATCTCAGTATTCATCTCTCTTTGAAATGTATCAGGAACGGAGGAGGAACAAGCAAACGGCCTTATGTTAATTCGTATAGCTAAGTACTGGTGATGGACCTCCTTCAAAGTCAGCCTAATGACCTTTTGTTCCCTGAGGAATTCCAACTTGTCAGAAGACATGAAATTGGATGAAAGATCCTTGGGTCCTGATTCTGTCATCTCAGATCTGCTTAGATGTCATCAGGGGAAGTTTGAGTCGCAAGACTGAGGTCCCAGTTATGCTGGTACGGCCTGAATGTGAGATTTGGACATTGGACTGTGACCTATGAACTGAATTCTAAAGGAACTCTTAGCAACTACAAAGCTCAGCATCTCTGCTATGAATCTGCACCTCAGTAAACTGAATTCAGGTCTGTATGTGTAGAGATCTTTTAACCACATTCTCTCTCTCTTGTTTTTTAATTTAGTTAATAAGAATTGGCTGTAGCGTGTATTCAGGTAAGGTCTGAAACATTCCTTAACCTGGGAGGTAACGTGTCCGATCCTTTCGGGGTAGTAGAACCTTTTCTTTTATATGATGAAATGAGATTTACAAAAATGTTCATCATATTTGACATGGGGACCTGATGGGGCCTGAGGTCGGATCACTTGAAGGGAACTGTGTTGTTTGGACTCCTGAGTAACCAGTGAGGTAATAAAGAAGCTGTTTTATGCTGGCTGGTAAATCTAAGTATTGGAATATCCACCCTCTTTTGGGGGTTTGGCTGCCCCATCCTTTGCAGTTCACCCTACTTGAGTGACCAAATTAGAGGATTGGGCCAAAAGAAACCTGATGAGGTTCAACAAGGAAAAGTGCAGAGTCCTGCACTAAGGATGGAAGAATCCCACTCACTGTTACCAACTAGGGACTGAATGGCTAGGAAGCAGTTCTGTAAAAAAGGACCTAGCGGTTACAGTGGACAAGAAGCTGGATATGAATCAGCAGTGTGCCCTTGTTGCCAAGAAGGCTAACGGCATTTGGGGCTGTATAAGTAGGGGCATTGCCAGCAAATCAAGGGATGTGATCATATCCCTCTATTTGACATTGGTGAGGACTCATCTGGAGCACTGTGTCCAGTTTTGGGCCTCACACTACAAGAAGGATGTGGAAAAATTGGAAAGAGTCCAGCGGAGGGAACAAAATGATTAGGGGGCTGGAGCACATGACTTACGAGGAGAGGCTGAGGGAACTGGGTTTGTTTAGTCTGCAGAAGAGAAGAGTGAGGGGGATTTGATAGCAGCCTTCAACTACCTGAAGGGGGGTTCCAAAGAGGATGGAGCTAGACTGTTCTCAGTGGTGGCAGATGACAGAACAAGGAGTAATGGTCTCAAGTTGCAGTGGGGGAGGTCTAGGTTGGATATTAGGAAAAACTTTTTCCCTAGGAGGGTGGTGAAGCACTGGAATGGGTTCCCTAGGAGGTGGTGGAATCTCCATCCTTAGAAGTTTTTAAGGTCAGACTGGGATGATTTAGTCGGGGATTAGTCCTGCTTTGAGCAGGGGGTTGGACTAGGTACCTCATGAGGTCCCTTCCGACCCTGATATTCTATGATTCTATGGCCGTAGGTGGCCCCCACTAGGACCACAGTCACAGGGTCACACCAGGGTTTTAAATGGTGAGTGATCTAGAACCCATGTACTTCTAGACTGAACTAGAAACTATTGAGTTATTGAGCATTTGCGATCTGGGACATGCAGAGTTCTAAGAAACAGTCAGGAATCCATAACCCATTAGATAACATCAGGGTTTTAAAGCATGATTGACTTAGAACCCGTTCAACCAATCATAAAACTAGAACATACAGAGAAATTGTGGTTTTTAGATGAGATAAAACAGGTTGGGAGCTCATGAAGCTATAGGACAAAACAGGAAGCTAGAAGATAGAGGGCTACATCGGGAGTTTAAAGGGGGAGATATCTAGAACCCACACTGTTAAGAACAAATTGCTAATTTAGAACATATGAAATCATGCCAGAGGCTTGAAGGGGGATGAACTAGAACCCATGGTGTTCTAGACTCAGCCAAGAACCATTCTGATTTTTGTGAAAGCATCAAGAAATCTGGAATCTGTGACATTTCAGAACATGACATGATTCTAGAACCTGCAGCATCACACCAGACTTTCTGGTGCCGGGAGAGCTAGAGGCCATTAAGCTCTACATCAATTAATCTAGAACCCTGGGTTCTAAGCTCCCTGACCCTGAATCCAGAGGCCCCGTAACTTGCTCAGACAGCTCCAATTTGCCAGCTACCACCCCAGAGCTCTCATGAGAGATAGCACCATTGCCGCTGAGGTCTTCAGCAAAAGTCTCCCGAAGCAGAGCAAGCAGGGATGTCTTGAGCACCTGCTGGAAGCTCCGCCCCACGAAGAGGTAGAAGACAGGGGTGAAGCAGGTGTTGAAGCAGCTGGTGAGCGTGTAAATGATCAGGATGGAGTCCAACTCCCACCCATCTTTGAAGAACTTCAAGCCATGGTAAAGGTGGTAGGGCAGCCAGCTGAGGAAGAAGGAAACTACCGCAGCGACCATGACTTTGAAGGGCTTCCTGCTTCGCGCCAAACTCTTCTCCTTCATTTCCAGCCCCATGCAGCCATAGCATCCTGCGATGGTGCAGAAGGGCAGCAGGAAGCCCAGCAGAAACCGGACCACGAAGACGGCCAGGTGGACCCGTCTTCCCAGGTCCTGCAGCTCGGCTCCATTCCAGACTCCGGAGAGGGTGTAATTGTTGGTGCAGGTGATTCTTCCCCCATCCACCACCCGGGTCTCCCGGAAAGCCAGGTAGGGAGCACTGAGGGCTAAGGAGACCAGCCACACGCCCACGACCAGCTTCCTGACCCAGGGCACGGTACGGTGATGCCGGCACCAGATGGGACGGTGAGTGAGGATGTAGCGGTCCAGGCTGATGAGGGTGAGAAGGAAGACAGAGGTGAACATGCCCACGGAGATGCAGGCATTCAGGAGCTTGCACATGGCCGTGCCGAAGACCCAATGGAAACCCAGGAGGACGTAGATGGCAAAGAAGGGGATCAGCAGGGTGAGGAGGAGGTAAGAGGAGACCAGGTGAAGGAACCAGAGGGTGGTCACCGTCCTCCTCATCTTCAGTCCCAGCACCCACAGGTACAGCCCGTTCCCCACCATACCCACCAGGAAAGTGGTGAAGAGCAACACAGCTGTGGCCAAGTGAGTGGTGCTCACAGCTGCTGGGATCTGGCTGGAATTCTCCCCAGTGGTTGGTTGAAGAGTCATGTTGCCTCGGTCCATGGTGCCCTGGGGAGAGACAGGAGAGGGATTAGAAGGGACGACAAAGAAGGGGGAAAGGGAAAGTGGAAGACAAGGAAGGGAGAAATACCAGAGAGGGTTAGGAACATTGGACAGGACTTCTCTGAGCACCCTTTGGTCCTCCAGACTATCCAGGCTGGGTATTCTCAGATCAACAGGAATATGGCCAGTGGAACTCACTGCTACAAGACAGAGCTACGGGTCACCTCTTGATCTGAGCATTCTGTGCCCAGGATTTTTGCAATATCCTCATCAGCACCCTTGTATGACCCTTTCCTTCCTAAGTGAGAGCAAAGACTCTGGAGTAATAGGGAAATGGAGGGACCCAGTTGGACACGTCAGTGATTTATCACCAGGAATTTCAAAACAGATCTGGTTCCTTTTCACGAATGTAACGCAATTTTTTTTGTTGTCAATGAAAAACGTGGAAACTGGATTTTTTTCAGGTTTTGGAAACTGACGGGGAGAAAAAAATTTGGGAGTTTCAGTAAATGTTTTGGAGGGTGGATAAAAAATGGCAGTTTTGGTAAGAAAAAATGTGGGATTTGAGTCATATGTTCAGTTTTTCTAAACCGTTTTAAGCCCAAATGCTCGGGTTTTGAAAACAGATTTTTGGTAAGGGAAAAATACCCAATCAGGTTCCAATAACTGTCTTTGGGGTTTGATTCAAAACTGTCAGTTTTGATGAAAACCATTCAGAGGCTTCATAAAAGTCTTGAGTTTTCAGAAAAACAGCTTTTAGCCCAAGCTTTGATTTTTGAAAACTGGTTTTTTGGGGGAAAAACAGTGATTTTTACATTTTAAAAAATCCAGTTTTCAGGCTGGCTGTTTGGTTAAAAATAGAACAAGGTTAAAGATTTTTTAAAAACCAATTCTTTTTAAATTGCAAACTCAACACTTTTACTCCCCAAATTTAAGTTTGTACATTTTAGATCAGAGGTTAGGAAACACTTTCTAACTTTCAAGGGGGAGACGCTCTGGAATTGGCTTCCAGGGGTGCTTTTGGGATCCCCATCTCTGGAGGGTTTTAAGAACAGCCAGACAAACACTTGGTGGCTTTTCCGGAAGATGCTCTTGGCAAACACAAGGGATTGGGCTCAGTACAGGGGAGTTAATGGAGAGCCCCTCGCCTGGGCTGTGCCGGAGACAAGACTGGAACGATCCAGGGGCCCGTCTGGGTTCCAGACGGACAGATTTATGAATTAGCAGCGGCAGGAGGCTGAGAATTCAGAGTAACTTTGCCCTCACGTCAGAGCCCTCTCCACTGCGTTCCCTTCTCGCTGGGGATAAATGTGTTTGACACCTGGCCAGCCAGATCCCCAGCACAGACCTGAGCGTGATTGGCACATGTGAGGCTCGGCAGGCTGGGGGCAGGCAACGGGAAGGGGAACTGCCGTCTGGCTGATGCAGAAAACCTCAAAGCTGAAGTGGTTTCACAAATGCACACGTCTAACCCAGCGGGAGAAAGTGCCGAGCTTCTGTGCCTGGACGGGGCTTTCCACCTGGCAGCCTTAGGCCTGCTTAAGGGCTGGGACTCAAGACGCCTGGGTTCTATTCCTGCCTTTGGGAGTGGGGTCTAGTGGTTAGAGCAGTGGGAGCTGGGTTCTATTCCTGCCTTTGGAAGTGGGGTCTAGTAGCTAAAGCTGGAACACTCAAAGAGCAAGAAAAACTGCTCAATGGGCCCATCTACCCTGGTGTCCTGTCTCTAGCAAAGCCCAGCTGCTTCCAAGGAAAGAACAAGACAACTCCTAGGCAAGGCCACATTCTAGCCCCAGGTATTTTTAGTAAAAATCATGGACAGGTCCCGGAGAGTAAACAAAAATTCAGGGCCTGTGACCTGTCCCTGACTTTTACTATATACCCTTAACTAAAACTTGGCCCAGGAGGCGTGGGGGTGGGGACACAGGTGCTCAGGGGGTGGTCCAGGACCACCACTGGTGTTGGGAGGGTGGGGGCACAGAGCCCAGGACCCCTTCAAGTGCTGGGGGGTGGAGTTGGTGGGGCAGCCAGGGGGCTCTGTGTGCTGCTCCTACAAGTGCCGACTCCACAGTTCCCATTGGCCAAGAACCGCAGCCAATGGGAGCTGCAGGGGCAGTGCCTGCGGCCGTAGGTAGCACGCTGAGCTCCCTGGCCCCTCCACCTAGAAGCTGCAGGGACATGCCAGTGGGAGCTGGGGAGCCCCCCCACCCCAGGTAAGCACCACCCCGCACCCCAACCACCTGCCCCAGCCCTGACCCCCCACCTAAACTGTTGCTGCCGGCCCCTGAGCCTGCACTGGTGGCTGCAGAAGTGAAGGAGGTCACGGAAAGTCACAGAATCCCTGACCTCTGGGACAGCCACGCAGCCTTACTCACAGGACCACCTCTTGCTTTCTTCTGCGCTGTGATCGGCAATGAGTTTCCTGTGGCCCTGAGTCCCCCAGGCCACCGCTTTAATTCCAGGCCTTCTCTGTTGTCTGACCCAACATCCTCCCCTTTGGCCGAGCAACTGGCCATGGCAGCATCCAGTGGCAAGGTGTTCCACAGGTCGATGGTCTCAGCATTGGATTTGACTGGTGTCAGATTTGCTGTTTGTCAATCACCCCCCACCCCCACCCCAGCCCTTCCTGCTTCGGTCACGGATTTGATGCAGGGGAGGGAGGTGAGGCTGGGAGTCCGGACTCCTGGGTTCTATTTCTGTTCTGCTCATCCCATCTGACCTCCTGCATAGCCCGGGCCAGAGAACCAGGGATTCCTCCGTCCAGCCCATAGCTGATGGTTGAGCAATAGCGGCACTTGCAGCAAGAGACACCTGCTCTCGATGGACGGCTCAACGATGGAGACTCTGCCCAGTCCCTGGGACCGTCACTCCAAGGATCTGTTTCCTTCCCTGGGGAAAATCTGCCCCTTATTTCCAGTCTCGACTCGTGTGGCCTCACCCCCCCAGCTGTCAGCTCCTGCTCTGCCTGTCCTGGCTGGGCTAACCAGCCCTCTGCTCCCCAAAATCTCCTCCCTAGGGAGATGCTGACTGACTGGGATCAAGTCCCCCCTGAACCGTCTCTGGAGAAACTCCACAGATCGAGCTCCTGCCGCAGGTTTTCCAGCCCTCGGATCGTCCCCGTCGCTCTTCTCTGACCCCCTCTGATGTCCTGTTTGACGTGCATGCCCCCAGAGCTGGGCGCAGTCTCCAGTCATGGTGTCCCCCATGCTGTATCCAGAGAGGACCACATCTCCCGGCTCCCACTCGCCCTCTGTACCACAGCATTGCCTGGGGAGCTCATGGGCCGTCGGTGCCCCAGGACTCCTGGGTCCTTCTCCACTGGGGGATGGGGGGGGAATCAGCCTTCTTGGAGCCATGAGACATGGGTGGGGGGTTTCACTCCCACCCTGGCACCAGGCCTTTCTTTGCTTCCCTCTCCGTTCCTCCCCCCCCCACCCCCGCCCCAACCCAGTCCGCCCATCTCTCTCCAGGGCTTGGGCCTTTCCCACCACCCACCCAGGAACCTGCCGGCTGGACTCACCTGCAGCCGGGCGGTGGGAGATCAGGGCCCTTGGATCCGTCTGTCCTGTCCCTGCCAGACCCAGCTCCGCAGCTGCAGCCCCACGCGAGGCCTGGGGAGATGTGAGGCAGCGAGGAACCGGAATCCAGGTTCCCCCTTTGCCTGGAACTTGAAATTGAAAGTGTGCTAAGGGGCCGGCAGGGGCAGGGCTATGGCTAGGAAACATCTGGCCTGGGCTCCTGGGCTGGGGGGTCCTTTAAACGGACAGCAAGAGGGAATGGGCTTGGTTCTGGCAGGTATGCCGTGTAATGCGCCCCCCCTCACCCCCCGATCCCGACCCACAGCCCTGGCTAGCCCAGCCTGGGTCCACCCCCCAGCTCTGCCAGAGCCCCTCACTCCTGACCCACAGCCCTGGCTAGCCCAGCCTGGGTCCACCCCCCAGCTCTGCCGGTGTCCCTCACTCCTGACCCGCAGCCCCCTGATATTTCTGCAGGGGTACCGGAGCCTGTGATCTGAGAGGCAATCTCTGAGTATCACTGTGCAAGGGCTCAGTGTGTTTATATCCCCGTGTGCTATAGATCTAGGGGTGTGTGTGTGAGAGAGAGAGAGAGAGAGAAACACACTCACAACCCCCGAGCCCATGAGCCCTCCCCTCCGCAAGTCCAATCCCCCTAGGGCTTCCAGTCGAGATGAAATCAGCGCAGCCACGCTCCCAATTATTCCTGCTTGTTTCTATTTGCTGTTTGTGGGTAATAAACGTAATTGAATTGAGCTCCGCAAGGGGAGACAGAATGGCTCTGAGCTGGCAGGGAGGGGTGGGCTGGGAGCCAGGACTCCTGGGTTCTGTCCCTGGCTCTGGGAGGAGAGTGGGGTCTAGTGGTTAAAGCAAGGGGGTGGAAGCCAGGTCTCCTGCATTCTATCCCCAACTTTGGGAGAGGAGTGGGGCCTAGTGGTGGAAGCTGGGTGTCAGGACTCCTGGGTTCCCTTTGAGGCTCCTTGTGTGATCTGCAGCAATTGCTTCCCTTTTCTGTGCCTCAGTTTCCTCAACTCTAAAAGCGGGGGAGGCCCTGCCTGGTGACTGAGCCCCCCGAGCTGCCAGGAGGCTGAGACCTATTTCTCATCTGGACCAGACAAATGGTCAGGGCCGAAACCTGTGGCTGGGAAACTGAACACACATCATGGCTATTATGGGAACAAAACCTTGTGAAACTGCTGCACAGAGCTGAGGCTAGAACCCAGGAGACCTGTCTCCTCTAACCACTAGCCCCCACTCCCCTCCCATTTCCCAGTGCTGTTGTGTACCCTGTGGATGGGGGTCTGTTTTCCCAAGACGGTTGGGTTCCTGTTGGGGATCTCAGGGGCCCAGCTCCGCCACCAGGCTTGATGTAACAGACACACCGGGGAGAGCTTAGAGTTACTGGGGTGGTTAAGCTAGAAAAGGAAGTGGCGACGCTTCCATTAATTCCTTCATCAAGGGACTTACCATGAACATGGCAGCGAAACAAGACTCCTCACTTCTCTTTAGCTCTAACTACTAGACTCCACCTCATTCCCAAAGCTCAGGAATGAACCCAGGTGTCCTGACTCCCAACCCTTCCCTGCACTAACCCACTAGACCCTCCTTCCCTCCCAAAGCCAGGCTAGAACCCAGGAGTCCTGGCTCCCTGCCCCGCCCCCCCCCCATGGGTAACTGACTTCCCCTTACAGCAGGGCAGCTGATTACCCTGCCTCCATCATTAGCCCTGTTGCCATGGTAATAAATGTTATTAACGGTCACAAAATCACCAAACTCCTTTACTAAATCCAGCCACAGAACTGGACTCTGACCCACTGCAGCTGCTGGGAGGGACATGGGATCTAAGGGTTGGGGGGGCTGGGAGCCAGGACTCCTGGGTTCTCTCCCTGGCTCCGGGAGGGGAGTGGGAGTTGGTGGGTTAGACCAGGGGGGCCTGGAAGCCAAGACTCCTGCGGTCTTTCCCTGGCTCTGGGAGGGGAATGGGGGCTAGTGGTTAGAGAAGGGGTGGGGTGGGAGCCAGGCCTTGTAGCTTCTATCTCAGCCCCAGGAGGGGAGAGGAAAGGAGTGGGGTCTAGGAGCTGGGACTCCTGGGTTCTATCCCTGGTCCTGGGAGGGGAGTGGGGTTTAGGAGCCAGGACTCCTGGGTTCTACTGCTGTCTCTTCTACAAACTTTGCCTGTGACCTTGGCAGATCACAGCATCACTCTGTGTCTGACAAAGTGGGTATTCACTCACAAAAGCTCATGCTCCAATATGTCTGTTAGCCTTTAAGGAGCCACAGGACTCATTGTTGCTTTATTACAGATCCAGACTAACATGGCTACTCTGATACTCAGCACCACTCTGTGCATCATTCTGTGCCTCGGTTTCCCCACCCATAAAGCAGGGAGCATACTCCTGCCTGTTTCTACTGGGGGGCTGGTTCTCGCTGAGTCTGAGCAGCACCCTGCAGAGGGGCCCCGATCTCAGCTGGGGCAGGGTCTGTCTCTGGCCCAGTGGGACCACAAGGCCCAATCCTGTTGGCAGGACTACCGTAATACCCCTACTAAACAGGACAGCTAAAATCTTCCAGCCTGCATCCTTCTGGGAAATATTCGTCCCTCAACAGGGTGTAGAAGTTGCCCTTCTTGAGGATCCCCTGCCCACTCCCCATGCACCTCAGGAGGCACAATTAAACCCCAGGTAATTAGCACCCCCCCCCATGTAGGCAGAGTTAGAGCAGAACAGTCAATATGCTCCCCTGACAGTCAGCCCTTGGGTGGTGGGGGCTCTCCCCTGGCAGTCAGGGCTGGCCCCCATGCCCTGGGGGGCACTGTACTGCAGTGGGGGGGCTGCTCCTTGAGGGACCAGACTGGTGGTGGTGGGAGGCTGGGGGGGACAGTGGGGGTCTCCCCCAGCCTCTGGATGATGGGGGCTCTCCCCTGGCAGTCAGGGCTGCCCCCATGCCCTGGGGGGGCGCTGCACTGCAGTGGGGGGGCTGCTCCTTGAGGGGCCGGATTGGGGGGGCAGGAGGGGACAGTGGGGGTCTCCCCCAGCCCCTGTGACGCTGGGGCTGGCGATGGGGGGAGAGGGGCTGCGGGGGGGATCCCAGGTGCGGGGAGCTCCCCCCTGGCCCCGCCCCCCAGCAGTGCTGCAGTAACAAAGGACGCCTCATCAATCAGCGCCCCCTCCCACACCTGGCTGCTCCCCTCTCCCATTGGTCCACTCCCCGGGCTTCATTTGCGTGCCTGGCGCCGCCCCTCCGGCTCCTGGCCCCTGATTGGTCGCTCCCCCTCGATCGCTGTTAACATTCCATCCATCCCCCCCCAGCACACGTCACCCCCCCCCGCGGCCTCCCACCCCGCGCAGCCCCGATCTGACACCCGCCGGGGGCTCGCCGGTCCCCGTCCCGTCCGCCCCGCATCCCCGGGGCGCGGGAGCCGCCGCCGCGATGCCCGCGGGGCGCCCTGGCCGCAGCCGCTGCTTCTGCAGGCTGGGCGCTCCTGCTCTGCCGAGGTTAAGCCGGGCATGCCTGGCCCGGGGGGGCTGGGGGGGAGGGGGCGTGTGGCCCGCTGCCGCCCCCTGCCGGAGGGGCTGAGCCCGCGGGGTGGGGGTGGGGGGGGTGTACACACCTCGGGGTGTGCCCCTGGGTGCACAATTCGCTGTGGGTGTGAAACACGAGGATGCACCATTTGATCTGCGTGTGTGAGAGAGAGACACTAGGATGCACAATTTGGGGGGGGTGTGTGTGTGTGTGTGAGAGAGAGAGAGGCACTAGCATGCACAATTTGGCGTGCGCCTCTGGGGTGCACAATTTGCTCTCTGTGTGTCCCAGACACGGGGACCCACAATTTTCTCTCTTAGCCTGCATTTTTCCAAGGGGGGGTGCACGGTTTGATCTGGGTATACACAATCTGGTGTGTGTGTGTGTGTGTGTGTGTGTGTGTGTGTGTGTGTGTCCCTGCTGCCTCCTGCTGGAGAGGATGAGCCCTGCTCAGTGTGTGCGCGCACCTCTGGAATGCACAATTTTTATTTCTGGGTATGTGTATCTGTTGTAGTGTGTGTGTATCTTCGGGATGCACAATTTGATCTGTGTGTGTTTCATCGGAATACAGAATTTAACACTGAGACACAAATTTGATCTCTCTGTGTTTTGCCACTGGAATAATGATATTTTATCTTCATGTCCATTTATATCTCCAGTAGACAGAATTTGTGTGTGTGTTCACACTACCAGAATATTGACTAATTATCTATCACTATGCGTATGTACCTCTGGAATAGGCAGTTTGCATCTATCACCATCTATCACTGGCATACGCAATGTGTGTGTGTGTGTGTACACGCTGAAATAGAATTTTATAGTGTTTGTGTTTCTCTGAAATAATCGAATTTTCTCCTCTGTGTGTGTGTGTGTCTCTGGAATACAGAATCCCCCCGTCTCCCCCTCTCTCTGTACCTCTTGGAATACAAACTATTTCCTCTGCGAGTGTGTCTGTGTGGACATGCATGTACCGCATGTGGGAGTGGGTGACTGTGCCGTGGGGACGACGGGGACGCAGCCCTCTAGCTGTGGAAGGGGATGGAAAGGGATGTGTGGCTCTAGCTGTGGAAGGGGACGGAAAGGGATGTGTGGCTCGGGTGATGGATAGAAGGAGAGAATGATACGGGAAGAGGGAGACAGCATGGACCCTGGTGTATGGCCCTGGAAGAAAAGGAGGGATAAGTAGAGATGTTAGATCCATAGATAGACATGTGGGTGGAGATGGGTGGCTAGGTGGGGGTGTGAGCATAGAAAGCTGGATGGGTGGATAGATAGATAGATAGGGGTCTTGGGGGAATGGGTGGATGGATAGATTAAGGGCTGTGGGGAGGAGGTGCATATGGGGTTAGATAGATGGATGGCTAGAGGGGTGGGAGATGGGGGATGGATGGATAGCGGGATGTGTATGGGGTTAGATAGATGGAAGGGGGATGAATGGATGGATAGAAGGTTGTGGTGGGATGGATGGATAGAGAGGTGTGTACTGGGATAGATGGGGAGTGGATGGATAGAGGGATGGGGGATAAATGGACGGATAGAGGGCTGTGGGGGGGATGGGTGAATAGAGCGGTGCATATGGGGTTAGACAGATGGAGGGGAGATGGAGGGATAGATGGATAGAAGGCTGCGGGGGGATGAGTGGATAGAGAGGTGCATATGGGGATAGATGGATGGGGAAATGGATGGATGGATAGAGGGGTGGGGGATGGGTAGATAGAGGGCTGTTGGGGGATGGGTAGAGGTGCGTACGGGGTTAGCTGGGGGATAGAGGGGTGGGGGATGAGGGGATAGAGAGGTGCGTATGGGGATAGATGGATGGGGGAATGGATGGATGGATAGAGGGGTGGGAGATGGGTAGATAGAGGGCTGTTGGGATGGGTAGAGAGGTGTGTATGGGGTTAGATAGATGGGGGATAGAGGGGTGGGGAATGAGGGGATAGAGAGGTGCGTATGGGGATCGATGGATGGGGGAATGAATGGATGGATGGATAGAGGGGTGGGAGATGGGTAGATAGAGGGCTGTTGGGGGGGATGGGTAGAGAGGTGCGTACGGGGTTAGATAGATGGGGATAGAGGGATGGGGGATGAGGGGATAGAGAGGTGCATATGGCATTAGGGAATGAGCGGATGAATGGATAGAAGGCTGTGGGAGATGCGGGGATGGATGGATAGAGGGTTGGGGTCTGGGAGGATGGATAGAAGGCGGTGGGGGATGGGTAGGGAGATGAATACAAGGTTATAGATGAGGGGATAGAGGGGTGAGGGATGGGAGGATGGATGGATAGAAGGCTTTGGGGGGATGGGATAGAGGGGTGCCTATGGGGATAGATAGATGGGGGGATGGATGGAGGGGGGGATGGATAGAAGGCTGTGGAGGGGATGGATAGAGAGGTGTGTATGGAGTCAGATGGGGGATGGGAGGATAAAGTGTTGGGGAATGGATGGATAGAAGCTGTGGGGCGATGGGGAGAGGTGCATAGGGGTTAGATAGATGGGGGATAGAAGGGTGGGGGATGAAGGGATAGAGAGGTGCATATGGCGATAGGTAGATGGAGGGGGCGGGGTGGGGGATGACTGGACCGATGGATAGAAGGCTGTGGGGAGGAATGGGGGGATAGAGAGGTGGATACAGGGTTAGTTAGATGGGGGATTGGGGGATGGGAGGATAGAGGAGTGGGGGATGGGTAGAGAGGTGCGTACGGGGTTAGATGGGGGGGATAGAGGGGTGGGGAATGGGGGGATAGAGAGGTGCATACAGGGTTAGATGGATGGATAGAGGGTTGGGGGATGAGGGGATAGAGGGGTGGGGGATGGGTAGAGAAGTGTGTACGGGGTTGGATGGATGGATAGAGGGTTGGGGGATGGGTAGAGAGGTGCGTATGGGGTTAGATAGATGGGGATAGAGGGGTGGGGATGGGCAGAGAGGTGCGTACGGGGTTAGATGGATGGGGGAATGGGGGGATAGATAGGTGCGTACGGGATTAGATAGATGGGAGATAGAGGGGTGGGGGATGGGTAGAGAGATGCATAGGGATGGCGGATAGGGGGTGGGAGATGGGTAGAGAGGTGCCTACGGGGTTAGATGGATGGGGGATAGAGGGGTGGAGGATGGGTAGAGAGGTACGTACGGTGTTAGATAGATGAGGGGATAGAGGGGTGGGGAATGGGGGAATAGAGAGGTGCATTTGGGGTTGGATGGATGGGGGGATAGAGGGGTGGGGGATGGGTAGAGAGGTGTGTAAGGGGTTAGATGGATGGGGAAATGGGGATAGAGAGGTGTGTACGGGGTTAGATAGATGAGGGGATAGAGGGG